>NC_051277.1:10090602-10390602 GCF_015220745.1 Sebastes umbrosus | reverse complement strand
TCCTACTTAACTGCTGTGCTGCATGGAAGTGCTGGCCCACAGAAAAACATGAAATTCAGATTTCAACTGGCAACTTCCAGCTTTGTTGGTGGGATGATGATGAATGTTTGGCTCATCCAGACGCCCCCCCTACGGTTTTTAAATGAACTCGTTGCAGCTGCTTTAATTTATTGTGTTTTCAGTGAAAGTCATTAGAAAGCAAAAGGAAAAACTAATTATTAATGCGGTCTGTCTTTACCACTTCACACAAATGCATTGTTGATGGTACGGGTTTCCGTTAATCCAATATACATGCTGCTCTGACTAAACAAATGAGAGCCTGCTTTGTTAAAAGCTCGCCCATGTGGTAATCAGGGCTTAATTACAAAATAAAACCACCACCCACAAAGTGTGACACTTCCTTTTAGTAAAAGACTGGTTGCCTGGGTGTTTTCTTGGTCTCCTCAGCAAATGGGATTTTTTAGGATTTTGCTCATTAGCTGTCCTCCAGGGAGCCTGAGGATCTTGAAACCAGTTCACTTTCTCTCAGCTTTGAAGCTCGTGACGATATATCAGCCGTGCAGGTGAAGAGGACAGTGGAGAAAGATGAGGTGAAGCGATAGGAGGGATGATGATCTCGCTGCCCTGAAAACCTCCGGCTCTTCCTTTTTGTCTCTTCCTCGGTGGCAAGTGGAGCATCTGGCGGAGCTAAGCTTTCCCGGGCTCCTCTTCCATATATCTCTTTCTCTTTCTTTCTCTCTCTTGGTTTGTGTCGGGCTCTGACAAAGGCGAGCTGGCAGCCAAATCCAGTGAAGCAGAACACCATGCTCAGATGTAAGACTATTCGTTTTAGCAGGAGCAAGTCGGGGGAAGCAGTCTCTCCTTTTCTGCTTCTCTGGTCAATTTCGTATGGGGTGTCAACGTAATAGCAGCATCAGGGTAATGGATAAAGATGTTAACCTGGGAGAAAAATGATGTGTGCTGGCTTGGAAAGCACGCACATCCACAGAAATCAGAAATCTTTGAAAGTCAACACAAATCCAAGCAGTGATAGATGAATTATTCCCCGTAGTAGCGGAGGATGAAAGGAAGCTCGTGTTAAATATTCAGAGCGTGTCACTGATTTGTTTTCAGATGCCCTGCCCTGTGAATCAACTCCGAGTCTGATGGAAACGTTGCAGATGATTAGTCATCATCTGTATTTAAAAAGGAGGCATATCATCAACCAAGCGCTGCCCGGTGGCCGAGGGAACAATCACGGCTGCATATTGGTTCACATTCAGGTTGGACACCTAATCACAAACTTGATAGGACTCTGTCAGGTAACTGGAGCTGTAATTTTGCACTCCAGTGATTTCAGAAAAGCACTTTGATATAAATGTTTCAAAGCTGAAACAGACAGCTTATCTGATCAGCAGCCGCCTTTTATGATAAATTACGTACAAGGTAAGGTCAAAATAATGGGACCATCCAAATGTCAACGTTAAGTCTCCCCCAGAGTGACGGATGAGGTTTCTATTCTAGAGTGGCTTCATTTCCTGGCAAGTTATCTGCTCCCGGGGAGCTGGATTAATTGTAGTCATTTCTTATACAACACTTTGTGCTGAATATTCTCCTTCTGGGATGCTGCTCCTTCACATGATGACTGCTCCACTGTGATTATCAAGCAGAGGAGAACAAAGGAAAGAGAGAAAATGGGTCTCAATTTGCTGATTACATTTAGTGGATGGTTTTAATCTTAAAAAACACAAAGAGAAATGTTTTAGCAAATAAAACTCAACTGGAAATATTTTATTCTTGTCGTCTAAGAATCAGCTCTTTAGGTACCACACTATATAATTCCTGTTGTCTAAACAAGCGACAGGGCTTCTTCTGTAACGGCTCCTTGGTTCTGGAATAGTCTGCCGGAGGCCGTTAGACAGACTGAGTCTGTTGTAGGCTTGCCGTGATAGTCTGCATTACACGGTGTTACACGGTGTTTGGGCATATGGCGATTACATTACTTACCCACTGCCCCCAACGTCATTTTGCTTTTGTATAGAAATAAAACCCATTTACTTAATTTTCACGTATCAGCACCATGTTATCAACACATAGTCGGACGATGGATGCCACAAACTGAAAGTGAAAGTAGCAGAGTCAGATTTCACACACGGGATGAGAGAGAGTTGACAGACAAGACGATGGTGGAGGATTTGGTGTCAAAGCGAAAAGTAAAAAGCGCCTATTTGGCAACATTTGAGATTTAAACCCAATGCTGTAAGGGAACCATAACATTAAATCGCCGTGCGGAGGACGGATTGTTCACATCTGGCTTGTGCAACTCTGGCGGTGCCGGATGGAAACCTGCGGCCCTGCAGCGAAAGCTCGACCAGACACACTTTAAAGCCATCCAACTTTAAAGATCAAAGTAAACGCTCTGCATATATTGAGCGTCATCTATTCTTGTAAAATGTCCGGTGTCATCGCGTAACACCAATGTTGTCACAAGATTATTTAACAGTGGACAATTTCCTCACTGTGCCGTTTGTATTTAACCTGTTTTTTCTGTCTTTATCTGATTCCCTGAGTTTAAATTGTGTTTAATCTTGTTTCTATTTTAGTCTTGTTCTATTTCAGCATATATGCACATACGGTATGTCTCTATGTTTGTTCTGTATATGTATATTTATATTTCTGTCTTTGTGAAGCACTTTGGTGCAAACCTATTTGCTATAAACTAAGGAAAATTAGATTTTGTGAATAATATTTTTTATTTTATTCAAAAAGATGACGGTAGAGTTTTGTATACATGGCATCTATGGTGGAATATTGATCATATGACAGATCAATGTGTTATAAGGAGACCAGAAACAGCCTCAGGCACCGCTCTGATGAAGGCAAGATAGCTGAAAATGTTTGGTGAATAAAGCATGGCGCACTGCAGAAGAGTTTTAATTTTGATGGACTTGCACTGAAGCTCACACTGGTCTGCACCCCTGCTGTGTGTATTCTCTCAAAGTGCACAGAAAATGTTCATTTTCTGTTCAAAACTGAAAGCAACCACTTTCCCTTTGATTCATGTGGAGACCAGTGTCGCAAGACTACAGCTTTTTTCTTTTGCTGTATTTATTTTTTTCCTTTTTGCAATATATTAGCACTGTATTACTGCCATTCACTCACTGTAATGTGGATTTCTCTATTCAAAGTATCATTACTCTATGGGGAACCTGGCATGGACCATAAGATTACAGCTAAGCGGCGGCAATGTGTGAGACTCAATGTAGCCACAAATGCAAGAGCCGTGTAAGAGGCCACATGACAATAATTAAGACGTGGTTAAGTCCGAAACAAGCATGATAAGATGCACAAGAAACTACACAATTCTGGCTACGGATAAGAAGTAGCAGTCAAGTTACCGATCCGTGGAGCAAATGTGATAAAAAATTTAGATTTGATGTGCATCGACGCGAGGAATAGGACAGTGAATGATCTGGAACATTTTGAAATTATAATCGTGAGATAGGTGTATTGTCCCAGCTCTAATTGTTATCTGTTTATCTGTGTTACATTATTGACAGAATAACACAGGAATAAAGGTATCAGAAGGTTTGAAATGCACACGTTGTTGTCAGTCTTTCTACAGTTGTCATATTTATGCCACATAATTCACCTCACATACTTGAAAATGTATCAGGGACTGCAATTTTAACAAATCATTGTAATTTGATCTGATGATAGTGTTTTTCCTCCAATCAACAACAGTGTAATCAAGCAATTGGCAAGACGCTGAGCGCAGCAGCCTCTCATCATTGGCGGTTCTTCTGGCTCGCACAATTCTTTACTCAAAGTAAACAACACAATGCTCTTTTGTTTTTTGGAAGAAGTCACTAAATGTTTTTTTTTTTTCAATAATCACAGGGAAACTAAAATCATGTTTTTCCCCTCTTGTGGCTTTCCAGGCGGCGTTTTCTTTTTCTTTGCTGTACATTTACACAACAACTGGCTGGAAGTGAGCATGTTAGCTTTTGTATGATTCAGTGACCTTCCCGTCGTAAGACAGCCAACTTTACAGATAATAGAGTTGAATGCAGCAGAGTGACAGAACGTTATGCAAGGGAGAGTCTGTTGATTCAGATGCAAATGTCTATTCAGGGTGGAGGTCAAACCTGGCACAGTATTCACAGCAGAGCAGCAACAGGAAAGAAAATGCTAACTGCACAGAGGAGGCAGCCTTCCGCCAAAATTACTGACAGGTCTCTCTCTCCGTGTTTCCAGGACAATTCTGCCGCTTTATCTTGCCTAAGGCTCAGAGGAGACTCAGACTGACACATCCCAGCTGCTTCTCTGCACTAGCTGCAGACAAAATAACAAACTGCCAACCAGCGGAGATGTGCGAAGGGATGCATACTGTGCCCTTAAGGATTTATGCCCTGGTCTCTTTGAAGTGTTGCTGCAGTCTCTGTAATTGTCTGGCCTTTGTGGACTAATTGCTTGTCTGCTGCACCGTGGCATACTGCAATTGCTGAAAGGAAGACTCACTTAAAAAAATAAATAAAGCGGGTGCTGTCTTCAAGAGCTGCTAGTTTGAAATAGAGACATCATGGGCTGTGTGGTGTACCGGAGAAATGCCAAAAGAACATATAGCACTACACCACTCAAATGTATGTCACACAACACGCAAACATGGAAACACAAGCCAGACGGTATGGAACCAACTACAACTACTAACACTGCTATCAGTAGCACAACAGCAACTGCTGCTACTGCTACTACTAACACTATATAATATTTCATAAATCGGACCATATAGAACAACTACCTGATCGTTTTAAATAGCCATATATCAGAATGCATTTAAACAGCAAGAAAACACAAAAAACAAACGCTATGATCCAAGTTACAACAGCAACAACAACAGATTTTTTTGGGGGGCGGATGTCTATTCATTCTGTTTAAAGACCGTATTTCTGCAGAGTTGCAGATACAAATCAGGCTACACTAATGTAAATGTAGAAATAGATTCCAGTGGTAGCTATGCAGGGTTGTTTCCGACTCGTGTGATCCAAACATTTCCAATAATTTGGAGCGTTGTAAAGTCCAAAAGTAAAAATCTATTGAAAAAAGATGTAATGATAAGATGTAATTATTTCCAAAATGTGTCTTGTTTTAATGTTTAATGTTTTTATCTAATGAAACATTCTGTTTCAATCCATATTTGTTGGCGTTTAGCCTTTCAAAAACAACTTTTTCACTGCAGTCAAAAACACACAAGGGAGGCCCCTACTCTAGTAGCAATCGAATGAACACTGCCAAGTTGTATCCATTAAAGAGAGTTGATTTGATATTAAGAAAAGGATATGTAATATTTTATAATATTTAATCCGATGAATCCCTTTATTCAGATTGAGAAATTTGTTCAAGTTGAGCAGGATGATATCTAATAATACAATCTCCCTTCTAGACCTGCCACTACTGGTACTAATGCTATTATCATGCCTTTACTCCTACTACTATCACACCATCACCTTTACCACCACCGCTAGTACTACCACTGCTGCAGTACTACCATTGCCACTACATCTGAATTATAATATATTATCTTAACTCAAGGAACACTTTAAGTTAAGAATTGTATTGTCAATTACTGTGAAATATTATCTTTATAAACTTTACAAAACCTACATTACAAAGTGCTTCACAAGGGCAGCAAAATAAAACAGACATGACATAAAAGAAATAAAAGATAGTTTAAGGAAATTAAAATTCAAATAAAATCAGGAAAGGCTCTCCGATAAAACTATATTTTAAGAAGGGAAAAATGGTAAAAAAATGTAGAAACCAAACATAAAAATCATCCCTGCACTGCTGACTGCATTAGTACTCGCATCTTGTTCGGGCCAACTCAGCAAAATGGCAAGAGCTTGATTGGACCATATATAAACTGACATGTCACATTATTTCCAACACTCTTCTATCTGTCAGATGCCGACTGTCGACTACTACAGCGTGTGACTTTTCTGATAAGGTTGCCATGACATTTTCCAGATGGCGGCTGAAAAATGTCAGAAACAAAAGGCTGGTTAAATGGATTCCATCCTTTGCTGCAGGCTTGATGCTGTCTTATCGACAGGCTAATTCCCCGAAGGAATAGATGTGCCGGGGGAGGAGACTAATGGAACAAACGGAGAGTTGTATTCCCCAGACGCCCTATCCGAGTCTAAACTCGCCTGCTTATGAGCTGCAGCGCTGCCCGGCTCCAACTGGCTCGCTCTATCTTTTGCTTTGCGTCGTTTGCCACCTTGGGGCTGGGTTGAAAGGTCAAATCCACATCAGATTTGTCTTTATGATGTTTTAAAATCGCAGCACTATTCTCTCTCCACCTCGCGAAAGATAAAGATAAGGCGTTTCTGCTGGAGAGAGATGCACCGAGGCGCAGCATGTCGAGCCGGACTGACAATGACACATGACAATGACTACTCTTAAGGGAGCTCAGACTACTGGTGAGATTGGCTCCACAGTGACAACACAGCAGTATAAATAACTCCAGCAGTGGATTAGACGGAGGGAGCTCATAACTGGCTGCTCATACCATTTAGACCGAAGCAAATAAACAAAAGGCAGCAAGTGATACGTCCAACAGCTATTGGACCGTTGACATACACGACTCCTGAGGCCCCATGCTGAACTCTCTGGATGAGTAGTTGAAATGTCGAGCAACACAACAGGTATATCAGGTAAAACAAAAATAACAATCATTTATAAATGGTCAATTGATAGTTATGAAATTATAATTAACTAGAAATGCACTATACATAGCAACGATCTGCTATAAAGAAATTACAGACCGCAGAACGCCGTGATTGACCAATCAGAATCGAGTATTCAACACAGCCGTGTAATAAAGGTAGTTAATACTTTGTAAATGGTTTATAATTGGTTTCTGGTCCATCTATCTATGTTATGTTTATAGATGTTTTACAAGCGATTTCTTAAAGTTTTAAAAATCATTTGGTAATCATTAATAAATATTTAATATAGCATTTAAAATGTTATAATGTGTGCAACAATAAACTAAAATAACTATTAACTAAGTTTAATTAACTATCAATATACCATTTATAAATGATGATTATTATAAAGTGTTATCAAGATGTTTCTTCCTCTTCCTATCTGCACTTCTTCTCAGATGCAGTTCGTCTCTAATTCAACATCACACTAATGAAGAGAAGATTTAAAGGCCAGCTGGTGCTGTTCCATAACAGTGGGACCTTTTGGCAGCGGGAGCAGTTTTAGCGTGTCATCGATGATACAAACAGGGTGTGGCGCCTGCCTAGTTCTTCATTTGTGACATGAGTGGCGCTGCAGTTGTAATCAAGGCTCACCAACGAAACCCAATCTAGACCTCGTCATAAAACAACCGCTGCTGACAACGGCACCATCGAAACCAAGGCCGCTAAGAAGATTCCCAAACCGCGATCACACTTACGTTTGATTCACTGAAAGAGAAAAGCGATAAATCCAAGCTTAATGTTCACTCCCTGCAGAATCTAAATTGATATTATGGAGTAGTTTACTCAATGGTTACTGTGAGTTTGTACTGAGTTCAAAATGCTCTTTTAAATTTACAATATTAACATTTGAACTTTTTCAACTCAAAGAGAAATTGCTTCTTCCGTCTGTATTTGGGTAATTACACCAAAAATGTAGACAGCAATTTTGTGGTCACTGCTTCAGGCAGATAAATTTATCTGTCCATCTTCATTTTCGCCTTTTCTTTGGTTGCTTTTTAATTTGCTGTATGTCAGTGATTATAATTAAGATGTCTTTTAACTTAATGACTCTTGTGCTGAACAATCTCTTTGGGATATTCCCTTTGTATTTCATATTTAAATGATGCTACAACTGATGATTCAATTACTGTAATGTGAAGCACCGTATAGAATGAGCACCCTCTGAACGTCACACGTTTTATTTCTGAACCAACACGTTGCTTCACATATGAAGCAACACAAGAGTCTGTGTGATGGGATGAAAAGTGAAACCTGCTGGAGGATAATCTCTCGACATGGTGGAGCTGATGAGGGTGTCTTTGTGTGGAGGAGACAAAGATGTCCTGCAGGACGCCACGGTGAGCGGAAAAACATCAAAGCGCTGAGGATCAAGTAATCCCAATCAATAGATTTCCTGGGTGAGAAATGTGCCGGAGATAGAGGATGATACACATCTAGCCGGAGAGAGAGAGAGAGAGAGATTCAATATAAAGAAGTGCATGTGTATGTGGATGCATGAACATTTTGTCTCACACTGTCAGGAAAACACTGTTGGTATAAATGTATCTTCCCTATAATACATTATATTTAGGCGTATCAATGTCTCAGCAAACCTGGAGAGATGCAGCGTGTGTGCTTTTCTTATTGTCAACATTTCCATGAAAAGACCAAAACCAATAGTCTGTCTCTCAATACTTAAAAAAACGGGTAACAAACATATATTTAGTTTTTGTAAAGGCTCAGTAATTTCCCAAAACATTACTCAAACTAGGGCTGCAACTAAAAAATATTTCCATACTCAACTTATCATTTTCACAATTAATTGATTCATTATTTTTTTCTACAAAATGTCAGAAAATGTGAAAAATTACGCCCTGAAATTGCTTGTTTTGTTGAACAAGCTGGCCAAAACCCAAATATATTCTATTTACAATTACGTGACAAAATAAAGCAGCAAATCTTCACATTTGAGAAGCTAAAACCTGCTAACTTTTTATTAAAAAAGGGGAACTTAAATGATTAATCACTATTATTAGATTCAGGCAGTCATTTTCTGTTGATCGACTTATCAATTATGCAATTTGTTCAATTAATCAAACTTCTTCAGTTCTAACTCAAACAAAAGTAAAAGTGTGAATCATGCACGATATGGATTTTTTTCAGCCAATATGACAACGTTAAATACCCACTTCTCATAGCCGATACGATAACAGATAATTTCACATTTTTTGTATTTTAAAAAGAAGTTCATAACCTGTAGTTTATTATGGACACCTGATCAACTCTTAGAAATGTCTTCTCTAACAAAACGCTTCAGGGGTGTTTTCCATTATAAATCTTTATTTTTTGTTTCCACCTCTCTGTTCTCAACCTTTACAAATTATTTGGAAGCAGAGAGAGAGATTTTTAAGCTGCTCCTACCTGGATGTCGCATTTTGATGTGTGACTGACTGGTCATTAAATATCTTGTTAGCCTCGGAGACAACGGCCAATTGCCATTCAAATCTCTCTGTGCTGCTCGACGGTGCAGAGAAATCCGTCTCTGCCTTTTTCACCATAAACATTTCGAGCAACTTATTCCAAGTGACAATGAAAAAGGATTTTTTTGGATGCTGCACACATTTCATCCAGGACTCAATTTAGTACCGATGTAAACAAACAAGCCAAGAAGTATACAATTTAGTACAAGATGCTGCAATTCTATTGTTGGCATTTTTTGTGGAGCTCAGCTACAGGTGACTTATTCCACATGAATTGGCACCGATACTGTACCTGTTTCTGTTAAATTAAATGGTCAGCTCAAGCACCACGAACATTTTACTGCTGAAGCTTTGGCTCTAGGTGAATTTGTAAGTTAAGAACCGCTAAATTAACGTGTCCATCTCCAACTTCCTTCCTCACAAAGGACACGTATTGTACAAAGCAGGAGACAGGCCGTGTTATTCACTTAACTGGGTTGTTGCTGCATTTAGCACGCACATTAATGCTTCATTAACATTAACCCACGCTTACGGAAACCATCTTTTTTACATTTCAGAGCACGTGTTGTGGTCTTGCAGTATATTGCAACCAGAGCTCTGTAATCAATATAATACATTATTGTCTTCAGTTTGATATTCTGATATCACCTCGTCTGTTTCTACTTGGCACAAGTCAGACACCTGGGATGAGTTCAAAAAGAAATATATTGATTTTGCACTTTTAGCTGCAAGAAAATGTAAAACACTATATTGCAAATCTCAATATCCACCCACACAATACATCATCTAGTAAATGAAATCTAAAGTTATATCCCTCTTGACTGAATATATTATAACATCAGATGTAAAAACGTTTGGCTTCCACAGACAGGAATGAATATCTGATTTGTGCAATGCTGTAAATCAAGTATGTATGTGTGAATGAACAATTGTTTCTCTTTCCTTTGTGCTGAATGTGACTATTGTGTTATGATTAGAGCTGCAACGTTTAATCGATCGACAGAAAATTAACCGGCAACTATTTTGATAATCAAATAATTGTTTTGTTTTAAGTAGGGCTGTCAAAGTTAACGTAATAAACACGTTAATGCAAATTCGTCTTAACGCCCGAAATTTCTGTGACGCTTTAATGCAATTTACAATCTTTAGCTAGGTTTTAAAGCTAAAGTGAAGATACTGGCATCGTATGAAACTAGAAAAACCTAAGGAATCCATTGGTACCAACCATGTCATACTAGCTTTTTGCAAAGGAGGCTTAATAATGCTCCAAACATACGCTAAATTTTGGTGAGGAAAAACTGGCATGGCCATTTTCAAAGGGGTCCCTTGACCTCTGACCTCAATATATGTGAATGAAAATGAGTTCTATGGGTACCCACGAGTCTCCCCTTTACAGACATGCCCACTTTATGATAATCACATGCAGTTTGGGGCAAGTCATAGACAAGTCTGCCCAAATATAGCTTTTACAGCTCATAATTTAAGTTTTGCTGTATTGAGGTGCTAAGGCCCAACAACGGCGGTTGCTGTTGTTAATAATGTGATAATTGACTCAAAATGATGTGTTATGTTTGACAGATGTGCCTGTTGAGAGTGATGTGGGGTTTTTCTTTCTTCTCTTTTCTGATGCTCAGCTGAACAGTGTTACATTTTAAAATTGTTATTATCCTTTTTCTGTCCTTCTTTTGTTAAATGGAAAATGGAAAATTCGATAAAACACATTTCAAAAGTGAAATGAATAATGAAAATAATTGTTGTAGTTGCAGTCCTAGTCGTGCTAATTGTTTTGAGTACCACTCGGTGGGTTTTTGGAGGAGCGGGAGGAAGGATGGTAGAGAGATACAAAACATACAGTACAATACAGATGATCATTGCATTTCTACTGTACACCATGTACAAACATGTCGCCATAGCAACCTGGCAGCTATGTGCGGCGACCGGTACTTGCATTATATATAGATTTGGAAAACGTGGTTTTCCTGCACTGCAGCTTCAAACATCGATACGGCATCGTGGTTATGATGGGGCTGTCACACAACAGCAGCAGACCCCCCTGACCTTGGCAGTGTCAGGTCGGTGCTCTTATCTATTGAGCTACACATGTAATAAAACCCTTAATCCTGGCAGTGTTAGTGTATCGCTCTGCCCACTGAGCTTCGGAGGACATGGGATACCTGAACCTGGAAGCACTGAAACATCTCAGTAAGCAGAAAGTGGTGTAGCAGAAAGTAAGGAGACCAAGGACAAAAAATAAATGGAATACAACACAAAACAACACCAGAGGGAAAAATCCCTTTGCTCCACCGGAGAAATCAGAGCCGAGGTGCCCTTGTGGTTTAAAGATACTGCGCTGTAATTAGATAGTCACGGGTTAAATCCCATCAGCGGCCAACACATCCATCGACAGCCATTTGTCCTGTTAAAACGTCTTTACTACTCTCCAGCTTGTTACATTTTGCATGCACAGAGCACCAAGGCTATCGACCATACTCTGGTTAAGGTCTAATGTGGATTAAGCTATTTAAAAAGAGCCCATCTCACCCTGATTGAGTATGCCAGAATAGCTTAACATAATATTGCATAAGCCTGTCACCTCTAGCCTCTATATTTCACTAAGCAGATGGCTTTCAATACCAAAAGAAATAATTATCCCAAGAGTCATTTGTGCAATCTTCTCTAAATAACCTGACAAATAGGCGTGCTAATGCAGATTCAGAAATGAGCACTCTACCAAATGCTGGGACATTTGCCTTTGGTGGATAAATCAATAAGGGTCACCCACCGTGCTCGGCGGCTCCGAGAGACATTTTTAATGCCGTGGTGATACACGGCCTCTGGACTTTTGTACCCTGCTAAATATCGTGGACCATTTCTGACCACAAGCCAATTAAATCAAAGCAGAACGACAAAATGTGTCAAACAGGCTCGTAAATTGGCTGTCTGTTACTCTCTCGCTCTGCACAGAGCCACTGCTCTCTGACATGCTCTTTTATGAAAAGTGTATATTAATTGTTTTGGCTGATCCATTTTTTTTTTTGGCAGTTATTTCTAGGTCCAGCAGACCCCCGACAGCCGAGCCAGAAAGTTGTTTCTTTTGTACATGGTAAAAGGCAGTTTTATTTCATATGTTGACATCAATAATGTTTGTTTTGAACTACATACAGACTGGAAATGACTGATTCATTGACTAATCATTTCAACTAGGGATGTCACGAGAACCGATACTTCGGTACCAAAATTCAAAAAATGTGACGGTACTCGTTTTCTTCGGTACCGAACGATGCCTGTAATGGTCAGTTGGTACCAGAGCGGAGGTACTGGAGATGCGATTCTTCCGGATCTAATGGGGGCAGTATACGCTTACAAGTGTTCTCATCTGCCGTGAAATGAAGGAAGAAGAAGAACGCCGTAACAACACGGAAAAAAAACAGCAACACGAGACGTGAAAGATGGCAGCTGCTGCAGCGCTACCTCCGCCTCAACTCGTTGAGAAAACAAATAGCAAGAGTCGGGTATGGAAGTACTTTGCGTTCGAGGCGGATTTACAAGGAGTAATAATAGATTCGCAAAAAACAGTACGCGGTGCAGTAACGGTGCCGTCGTACTTTTCTTTCCAAAGGAGGAAATTTAGCAAAGCACTTCAAAGACAGACATCCAGACATTAGTTTGTTTTAAATACTGGAAGGCTACATGACACTCTTCTGTTTTGCAATGTTAACAGATGTTTCTTTTTATTGATTACTTAATGGCTACATGAATCTGTTTTTTGTAATGTTCAAATGTTTTAATAAAGGAGTGCGTGTTGAAATACATGGGATTTATTGTTTTATTGATATCGAATTGGTATCGAGAATCATGTAAATTCACTGGTATTGGTATCGACTACTAGATTTCTGGTATCGTGACATCCCTAATTTCAACACTACTGTATGAAGGTCTGTGTCTTCTTCTCTCTGTGAAACACTGATGACTGTCATCCAGTGTCTTCTGACCCACATGTGGCACATTTCCTTTGCCAAAGCACAGCAATGTTCTTCTGAGTGTTCACTTTGATATCTGACCACTATACCTACCTATACATTTAGGTAATGGTCTGGCTGTCTGAGCTGTCAGTTGCTATGACATGCTGCCACTCATTCTGTCTGTCTTATGTATTCGTGTGTAGCCTGTCAGGACATAACCGCAGCAAGAGGTTTTTTTTTTTCCAGCTTTGCAGTCAGATTGTTTATCCTCCATTTGTTCTACAAAGCTGATTAAAATGCATAACAACATTCGGCGTGGACATTTCATTAACCATGTGTGCATAAACACAACATTTTTAGCATCACTGTGACTTCAGAAAAGAAAAACTGTGTGCAGCTCAGAGTTCAGATGGTTATGCAACGGTTATGTAATCAACCTTCATCTACCCACAGGGTCATAAACGAAGCCTCGGGAAGTCTGAGCCTTCAAGAATTTATAGCTTAAACTCTGGTTGGGGTTAGCTGAAGTCAGCTCCATACATACTGTATCTCCAAAAGTCTATAAGAGTATTCATATTCAATGCACTGTATGATGATGAAATGTTTTTTTGTCTTACCTATTGTTGCTGTTGTGATTCAGTGTTGTCTTTTTATGTGTTGGATGCTGCTATTTGACCCTGTCTTGGTCAACGTGACTTCCTAGTTAAATAAAGGTTATGAATGAATATATTAATTGTAATAATTGGTTCAATGCATCCACCAAATGTCTTACTTGTGTATTTTATATTTTTGATCACTGCAGTAGCAGCTATATGGAGCAACGTTTTTACAGAAAAACATATTCACACATGAATTCTGTTTGTTCCTGAAGTGCAGCTTATACTTAAACATTGATCCACAAAGGTGCCGGTGAGGATGTACAGTATCACTGTGTGCAGTATAGGAAGAAGTATATACTGTACATACTGAGAATGTATGTTGAATGCTTTCCTTCCACACAGCAGTGGGGTTTGCGTAGATTAAAGTGTTATTGGTGACCGAGGGAGAACACCAGTAGTGGTGATAAAAATTGGAGAAGAGCAATAACAACAATGGCTGTGGGGAGAGAGAGAGAGAGCGACGACAGCGGCTGAGGGGACGCCGAGATTTAGAAAGCCATTTGATTGCTTATAAAACTGAAGATCTCCAAGGCAACAAAACGAACTGTGTAATATTTTAAACTAATTGCAGATGGTTGCACACTGGGGTTTTGTGGGTTTTAAAGTATTAAATGAATATGGCCAGGAGGCATGTACACACCGCAGAGCCCGAGAGCCACTGCTGCAGCAACTGTATAACCTTTAGTTCATACGAGCCTGCCAACACTTGTTTCTGCAGGAAGTACACCGCGGTCATTAGTGTGTATGATGACACCAACTTTACTTTTGATAACAACAAAAAAAAAAAAGCTAAAAATAAACTGTTGAAGGTTTAACGTAACCTGCTCCCTGCCAGGACTACAGGGGTACTTTCACACTAAGATCCCTCCCTGACCTCATCAACCTGCCCCAACACCATCATTCATCAATGTAGTCATTAAAAGTAATGACCTCTGCAGAGCTGCTTCGCTGTTTAATGGCCAGCACTCCTCATAGAGAACTTGGTTAAAGGTATTGTTTACAGATGAAGAAAAAGACTGTCAGGGTAATGAATTTTTACACTATCAACTCCCCCTACTTTTTGTGTTTGGAGTGTAATACTGATATATGGATGCTGCCGCAGAGATAATGATACAGGGCCAAAATGGGCTCACATATTGTTGTGGTATGTTATTGCTGATGTGCGGATAAAATAAACATGAATTATAATACAAATTATGAGCACCGTGAGCATGTGTAACGGAAGCTGATGTGTCAAATGTACAGCAAGAAAGGAGCAAATTATTACCTGAAGCCATGGTGAAACCTGTACAGCTAACCCCTAAGACAAAATATCTGCCTACACTGTGTGGCTTAATGAGGCAAAACACCATTAGCATGGCGAGAAACACACAAATAAATTACTCAACCACTAGCGACTTCATTACCAGTAAACTGATTGAAGTGTCTATGGATAACTCAACGTTTCACAACCCTTTCCACTGTGGTAATATCGCCGTCTCTACATAAAACACATAAAGATGTGGTAATATGTGTGGAGGCACTCGGAAATCCAATTAGTCCTGCGATGCAATTTTGCAGTGTGGAATTCTTCTCCCAGAGACGTGCCATGTAAATGAGATTTTTTGCATCTTGACGAGATGAGAGAGCGCGGTTTGGTCCTAATGATGCCATAATGCTCAAGGTTACTAACCTGCTTATAGGGCAGAGGGGAAGTACAAAAGTCTGAAAACACTTCTGAGAAAAGTCTAAAGTTAATTAGTCACTGATCATGTCATTATCTTTTTGATGAGACAGACAGATTTTTAATGATACAAAGTCAAATTGTTCTTGATGTTTGAGCATCAATGGCTAGTGGAGTAGAGCCGCAACAATTCACTGATTAACCTATTAGTTGTCAACTATTAAATTCATCACATCTTGGGCTTTGGGAAACACTGATCAACATTTTTCACCATATTCTGACATTTTTATAGACGAAACAACTAATCGATTAATCAAGACAATAATTTACAGATTAATCGACGATGAAAATAATCATTAGTTGCAGCCCTATAGTGGAGAAAGAAAAAAGAGTGGGCCTTTTTTTTGGGGACATCTAATGGTGTGGTTGCAGATTGCAACCAACTGAGGGACTGGGGTGTTTGGTTTGTCCGTTCTAGGCTACTGTAAACATGGTGGAGCAACATGGCGGACGCCGTGAAGAGGACCTGCTCCCTATGTAGATATGAAGGGCTCATTCTATGTTTACAAAAACACAACGATTCTTAGTTTCAGGTGATTGTACACTAATGAAAACATAGTTATGAATATTAAATTTCTGCTAATAGATCCCCCAAAATGGACCTGATATGTTTTTGCAAAATAAGTTCTTTGCAGGTTTTTTATTTATTATTATTCTACGTTGTATAATATAGGACTTAAATTACAATAATATTTTTTATTATTATTTTCATTACAGAATTTTACAAAGCATTATGGTCTTTTAAAATAAATAAACACTACACTTGACGAGTAATAGCATCTCATGCATCTTTTTTTTTGTTATTTTATATCCACTACTGACGCTATTAAATATGACAGCTTGTTTGGCGTTCACTTCCTGCAGAAGTACCTCTACTTAAGAACTATTGAAGTTATTTTATGTTTAGTCCGGTGCTCTACGCTCTCTAGACTTTCGTTTGGGCATTCTTGACTTAATTCTCTCAACTTTTCTTTTTAATTTCTTTGTCTGCACACGGCCCTGCAGTCTCAGGCCCTTTTATGGAGTCCACTCATGTCTAGAAGGTAACACGCAAATTGCAAAACTCTCGCAAGATGGTTAAGGTTAGACGTTGAACTCAAACAGTTAAGGTTAGACATTGAACTCAAACAGTTAAGGTTAGGCGTTGACCTTGAATGGTTAAGGTTAGGATAGGAAGTCTTGTCAGAGTTTTTTCCAAGTTTTTGCAATTTGGGGGTTACCTTCTAGACACAACCCTTTTATGGGGATTGGTGGGGCGTTTACCTGCTACTTAGGATAAACTGGCACATGCCTTCAATTTACAAGAACAATGAGATTCAGCTTGTTTAAGAACACGTCGTGAATCTGATGTAGACTTTTCTTAAAACCCTTCTTAAAAACAAGAAGGCCCATTGTTTCCTTCTCCCTGCTCTCAGACGAGTCATCGTGATTTTGGAAACAATGCTTTATGATTAACAGTTGATAAAACACGGAGAATGAGCTTGGATCCTGCTGAGTTCTAATCAAAATGTTCATTTCACTGAAATGAACATGCTCTTGTTCAATTGGTAATGTTTATTTTATTCATTTATTGCCTGATGACAAACCTCACCTTTGTGTTGATGAACAACCAGTGAAGAAATAAACACATGGAAAACACCTTCTCACAAACAGTGCCACTTATTGTTTGTATTTAACAAAAGGGATGTGTGTGTTGTGGTTATCAAACCACAGTCATTTCCTCCATAATTATGGCAGGAACAGATGATTGGTTTGTGACCCATAGGTATGCAGTAAACATCAATTTCTTGCAGCATTTTTATTATAAAAACAGAAACTTAACCTCATGTAAACAGAAATATGACCTTACTCCACACAGTGTTTTGAGCAATGAATAATCATCTGGCATGGTAAATTTGATCATGGTCTCTGTTTTTGAAACAGCAGTTCAAAGCCATCTGTTGTCACAGGCAATATGACTTTGTAATTGCCACCATCTAAAGTAGAGAATTCTTTGGAGGCCTACACAGGCAGGGAAGTTATAATGATTCTTCCTCTGTTGGCGTGTGATCCAGGAAAACTGTATTCAAAGAAGAGTACGGAGTCCCCAGCGGTACTTCGCTCAGCGTGTTTCACCAGATAGCCAAACAGATGGACGAAGCACTGCAAGGATTAAATAAAGCCCCCGACATGAAAGTTAAGTTCACTTCTATTTACTTGAAGTTCTTAGTCCACATGTTGAATAAGATGGAAAATGTCTTGCAAAGACCTACAGTGTTACTATGACAGACTCAAATTTCTAGATATTCTTTCTTGCCATCCTGTCTGCTGAAACGTCTAAAAAAAAGAGAGGCAGTGGCGTAACGATATATGGACTCGCAGGAGGCTAGGAAGACGTGGACAGTATGGCTTATCCATTTTGCAGAGAGAATTGAAGGTAGGCTAGCTACATTTTATAGGGGTGTAACGATACGTTTCTACAACGATACGATAAGATTGCCATGGTTCCGATATGATTCAAGGACGATATTTGGCTCATCTAGAGCAATACAATATGATTCAATGATTTGAAATCGATACAGTAACTTTTTGGGGATTTCCAAATCTAACAAATCAATGTAGGTTATTAAAAGGTTATATTACTGCAGACTCACTGAATTCAAAATGCTCACATAGATTATACAAATTCATATTTATTGACACTCACTCACATAACCCGAACCGAATGAAAGACGGGACACAGTTTAGGAGATGAGAGAAACTCAGGAGGGAAAAACGGAGAGACGCTCTGGATGAGACCGAAAACACAGCTCAGCATGACGGCAGCAATATACCAGAAATGAACTTAAAGCTTCGTGAAATCAAACCTCTGTTGAACACACAGTGTGGTAAGCACATCTGTATACTCACTGTGACACATCTGGCATGTTCCCTCACACTCCCTGCCAGATGTGTGAATGCACAAATCACAGGCTAGCTGTAACGTAAGAGGAAGAGGAGACGGTGAGAGGCTCCATCTCAATATCCATGACCTTCACAGGCTTTAATTATTGCCTGCTCAGCATTAATGTTTGAGTGCAAGAGGGTGCAGGGGCTTAAAATGCTGAGTGAGGAATCAAAGGACAAGCAGCTGTGTACTGCTCGCTGGTGATATTTCAGACTTCCTTCTTCATTCCTATTTTTAATGTTACAACCCTATACAAATGTCCTTAAAGTCAAGTAGGCGTGCAAAATGATATATAAGTATGGATCGGGGGCTTAAAAAGTCATCAAGCACTTCCCAACTTTATAGCGGAGCCCAAAACAATCTCTACTACAAATTACATTTAATGATTTGTGTTCCTACGTAACATATAGAATCAATACAGGATGTAGAGTGACATTCATATTGTAATAGATAACAATAATGGTGTGGAGGTCAAACAGGTGTATGCCAGGGTTAGGCGGATTGGACGAATATATCAGCTATCAGCGATTGGCTGAGTACATCATCAGTTGTTTTATTTGGGAGATTTTTTGGCCGAGGTTTGTCATTTTATTTTGCCAATTTAATCGTCTACTGCCGAAGAACGAGAGCAGTTTTTTTTTTTTTATTTTGTTTCTGTCAAGTTTTATGATGCTCTGCCGCTAGAACAGCTGATCGCCCAGCTGAAACAACGGCAGTGTGGGCAGGTGGGGTGACAGATATTATTGAATGCAATTTAAGCAATAGAAATGTAGATTTTTCTAAAACGGAAAACAATAGTTGTTCATTTTACGAGACCCATCTTATTTTGTACATTTATTAGGGGTGTCAAAGTTAACGGAATAATAATGCGTTAATGCAAATTTGTTTAAACGCCTCTAATTTCGCATTAACACAACTTGCGATTTTTAGGTTGTAGCAGGCTCAGTTTTAAAGCTAGATACTGGCATCATGTGAAACTAGAAAACCAAAGGAATCCATTGGTACCAACCATGTCATACTAGCTTGTCGTGAAGAAGATTAAATAACGCTCCAAACTTACGTTACTTTTGGCATGGAAAAACTGTCATGGCCATTTACAAAGGGGTCCCTTGACCTCTGACCTCAAGATATGTGAATGGGATTTATGGGTACCTATGAGTCTCCCCTTTACAGACATGCCCACTTTATGATAAACACATGCAGTTTGGGGCAAGTTATAGTCAAGTCAGCACACTGACACACTGACAGCTGTTGTTGCCTGTTGGGCTGCAGTTTGCCATGTTATGATTTGAGCATATCTTTAATGCTAAATGCAGTACCTGTGAGGGTTTCTGTAAAATATCTGTCATTGTGTTGTGTTGTTAATTGATTTCCAGTAATAAATATATACATACATTTGCATAAAGCAGGATATTTGCCCACTCATGTTGATAAGAGTATTAAATACTTGACAAATCTCCCTTTTAGGTATTTTTAATCATGATTAAATATTTGAATCCATTGACACCCCTAATATTTACTATTGCTCTTTAATAAAACCAAAGTATTTTTTATCCGATTACTCGATTAATCAATGGAACGACCGGTAGAATACTTTGCAGAATACGCTGCAGCCTCACTTTTACTCATGTGAAGAGAATTATGATATGATTATGTATTATTATCAGGAATAATATATTCTAATATCATCATTATTTCAACCCTAGTTTCCCAGCCCTGCTGCCAACACATTACCGATGTCGTCACTTTAAGCAGTAATTCTCAAAAACCCCTCTGATCCACTCCAAAAACTCCACGGCTGAATCGCAGGCCCTACTTAATTCAACCTCAGTACAGAGACGCAGCAGAGCAGCGGACTGTAAAGCTCTTAGGGAGTGATGTAAGGTACAAGAAAATGTGAAAGGCTAGTATGGGAAACGAAAATGGAGGACTGAAACGTCGGCAAAATGAAAGCCTCTCTGGTCTTGTCTGGAAGTCCGGTGGTGCATTTGAGGGTCCTGACTGGCACGGAGGTGTTTGGAGATGAGCTTTCAAAGGCCTGTTACTGGGAGGAGAGGTGTGTGTGTGTGTGTGTGTGTGTGTGTGTGGCAGCATTGTGCCCGAAAGAACGCCTTCAACATGAGCATCAAGCCGCCCGAGAAAAACCCATCAAAACAAAACGAAAGAGGAGGATACGCTGGAGCACAATTTATATCCACGTTGCTCTGCTGTGTCACAAAATGGAGTTTGTGGGTTGAAACCAGGGAGACTCGCACAATAGCTTCGTGTGCTGTTTTCTGCCAGCACTTCTTAAAAAAAAAAATCAATGAAATTATATATTGATGAGTCAATATATTCAGCATAATAGAAGACCAAATAACTCCTGGAAAGGGGGTTGTGTTTTCTCTTCGGAGAGCAAAGATGAATCAATCTAATAATTTCAGGGAATTGACAGAAAGGACTCTGGGAACTAAATGTATTTATTGCTTTTGTATCATTTAATCGGGGGGGGTGCAGCAGTCCCCTAATACTATCAAATCATCATTATTCAGACCGCTCAGTGCCACGCTGGATATTTGCTGAGCTGCACTGGGAATACTCCGATACACACAGTATAGTGTCTCTGCCAGAGGAGCTTTTTTTTCTTTTTTCACTTTTCCTTCACTGTTTTAATGGAGCGTGTAATTCTGAAGCAGTTGTTCCAAGATGTGCATCGTTCACTGATAAGACATTAATCATCTACTGGCACACAATACACTAATTTCATTATTTAATGATTTGCATTGAAAATATCGTTAAAATGAGATTAGGGAGGCAACCAAGTGGAGCTACCACGCAATTGTTATGAATGCTTCTCCTAAACTAACCATTTTAATCATGTATGTTCCCAAAAATTAGTAAGCAATACGGTGCACCATTTGGAGCCACATATCCCACTTAAAACAAGAAAATCTAGCTCTGCTAAATGTTGTTTTTAAATGGAAGATGAGGACGAGGTTGATTATTCACCAAAGTGAAAAATGAGAAACGTAATATAATCAAAAGATGGTGCAGATGGTGTGAATTTTTTACAGCCACGGCAATTTGTTTCTGCAAAATGTGCATCACCTCACAGCTCCAAAATCATCATCTCCTTGTCCTCACTTACATGCACATAACGTACTCCCTCACAAACACACAGAAATCTCAGTGCCAGGCATGTGTGAGAAAGATGCCGCAAGATGCCTCAGGTAATGTAAATAACAGCCTCCAGACATGAACTTTAATTAAAAAAGAAGGCCAGGAATGCAAAAGAGCAAAAAATCCAAACTTGCATTAAAAATCCCAAATCAATAATTCCAAAAATCCAATACAATGCATATTATATGAAAACACCTCCGTTTGTAAATTGAAATTATCTCAAATATCTCCACATTAACCAGTGGATCGCTTTCACAGAGCATCCTGGAACCAGAGGGTACTACAGCCATGGTAAACAAACAATAAGATAAGATATAGAGAGGCCTGTCTCCAGACCAACCACATCAACAGTGGTAGACATGCACAGACTCAACTAAAGTAAGCCAACTCCAGAGTGATTATAGTTCATCTTAAGGGGAGCATGAACATCTATACCAAATTTCATGGCAATGCATCCAACATTGTGTGAAAAGACAAATGACAAATGTCAACCTCATGGTAGCGCTAGAGGAAGTGTCAGAGGACCACCAAAGTATTTAGGATACTTCATCTGGGAACCATATATGTCTGTACCAAATTTTGTGCAAATCCATCCAACAGATGTTGGACACACAGTTTCACAAGATAAGTGAAAACTTTGAAACAAAACGTGCCCCGGGATAAAGTTTTTCAAGACTGTAGTATCGATAAGCACCGACGTTAACGGTTCTGCTATCGGTATTGGAGAAATTAAGAAAATTGTACTTGAATGTTAATTTATATACCGTTAAATACCAGATCGATAAGCAGTATTGATTGAAGAGTAGTAGTACCGTTAGAATCTTGGCGATACCCATCCCCAGAATTTACATCTGCAGTCCGACTCCCACCGGGGGGATGTTTGTTGCATGTCATACCGCTCTCTCTCTCTCCATGTTCCAATAATTTCTGGTTTCTTTACTCCTCTATGACAGAAAACTGAATATCTTTGAGTTGTGGACAAAATAAGACATTTGAGGACGTCATCTTGGGCTTTAGGAAAAACTGATGAACATTTTTTTTCACCATTTTCTGACATTATATAGACCAAACAACTAATTCATTAATCGAGAAAATAATCAACAGATTAATCCGACAATGAAAATAACCATTAGTTGCAGCCCTATTGCATTATAACTTATATTTTGACAACATGCAGTTCAAACATAATGAAGACAAAGAGAATGGCATACTTCCTAAATCATCCCGTATTGTATAAATTGTGAATTGAAAGAGTACAATAGAATGATTAAGAGCTAAAATGACGACTCGATTAATTGATTAGTCAATGATAATTAGTAAATTAATCAGAAACTATTTAAAAAAACGATTAATTGTTTGAGTCAGAAATGGTTGCTGCGAGATTATTTGCTTTCTTTGTCTTTATGTGATGATAAACTGAACATCTTTGGGTTGTTGGTCTCACAAAACAAGCAAATTAATGATTCATGATTTTGATTTATGACCTTAAAGCTGCCTTCGCTCGACGCATGGCAGGACGCAGAGCCTTGCAGAGGCAAAGTGTGGCACAGGTATAACATGTCATCAAAAAGTGTGCAAGAAAGCTTCTTTACAGTTTCTAGACAGCCAGCGCAGGGCGGTTTTACTGATGATCATGTGTGGGCGGCTTTAAGCTTCAGGAGGTTGTAACTTGCATTTTCCTATTTTACATACTAAATGATTTACTGATTGATATAGAAACCAATTGGCAGATTAAATGATGCTGAAAATAAGTTAGTTGCAGAACTGCAGGCAAGATGAATGATTATACGCACAGAATAGAATGACATTTTTTCGTTCTTTGCTAAATCCACCCCAAATATTAACAACACCAAACCCTCAAAGTGCCTCATGGGTTCGCCGTTCAACACTATCTTGGCAACAGAAACAAACCAGCAGTGTGTGACTATTTAGAATGAGCTAAGGAAAGATGTGCTGTGTGTTTCGTGGTACATCCTTCAGGGCATGATCCTGCCGCGGCCGCGTCTTATCTGTTATTAATATGGACAAGACATTCAAACACATTTTCTAGCCTTTTTCTCCCCAGTGAGCACAAACCTTTGATATGGCTCTGTGGAAAGGGAAAAGATAATTGGCGATGCCTTGCTAAACCTTACTAAGGGGCTTTTTTTCCAGATATGTGTGTGTTGTTGTGGACTCTGCGAGCTGAAGCAATGAAAGAAATGGCTGAATGGAAGTAAGGATGACTAAAAATCAAGAAGATATTCAATACACCTACAGGATGTTGATGTGGTTGTTTGGGAGATTTCTGGCTTCAATCCTCAATGTTCCTCTCTGTACTCCGCCACGTCCACTGGGAGTTTTTAACACTCCCCATGACATTCAATGACATTTCCATCTTCTTAATTATGTGAGAATGAGTTATGAGCAAACAGCAGGTGTGAGAAGACATTTCAGACAGTATCACCTGCTGCAGCTTTTGTGTTGTAACATCTCACCGCGGGATCTTTGCTATAATTACACTTCCTTCTGTTGCAAAAAATGAAATAACGATGTAAAAAAAACATACCGATTTCATGATTTCTGTCATTTTCAATACCAATTGTTATAGGTGGCAAGTACTGCATTTTCCAAAAAATAAAATGAATAATTAAAAGGGACTATTTGTAACTTTCAGAAATGCTTGTTAGCAGCGACACCTGTGGCCTTGAAATCGACGAAAGTCAGCGTCGAGCTCGCGATTGCTCGCTCTAAATAGACATGGACGAGCATCACTCAAAACAGTGAGGCGACACACGTCAGCTAAAAGCAAAATATCACTCTACATTTCAGCTGCTTGGCAGTAATGTTAGCTGACCGGACAAAGGTCTCTCCATGAATCACTGCTATCCTAGTGTTGGCTTTTCCTGCCTCAGCGCAGGCTCAGGCAGTGGGGCTCCTCAACGAGTTATGTTATCGCCTCCCGACCGCAGCCGGCAGCCGCAGGGAGACACCGGCACCCGGTCGGTAACGAGACGACAACGTAACACGTGGAGGAGCCCCGTCACTTCACAAGACACGGAAAACCTCTGTTGGTCTGGAGGAGCTGCAGGATTTATTTCTGCACAAACCTCCCTTTCACTAGATATTCTCAGAGCTAAACTAACTCTTCTGCAGTGTGTAGTGAGCGCGCGTTCACGTCTAGTAGAGGTGGAGCGAGTACGCGAGAACGCGCGCTCTTTCTGAGTGAAGGTAAGCAGGCAGCGGAGACGAGGCTCCGGCCACACGCGAGCGCGTATATGCGAACGCGCATGTGTGGCGACCCGCTACATTTATACACTTAAAAAGTTACAAACAGTCCCTTTAAATATTGCTTTGGGGTTTCAAATTGTTGACTTTTAAGTCTCTTTAAGCAGCCACTACCATCTTATATCCAAGGCTGTTCTCATCCACCGTTCATAGCTATATAAAAGCAATGCCCTGTAATTAATATATATCCCACAAAATCAAATTGTATGTAATCCACGTAATTGTGAACTAGGAAGTATAAAGAGTGACAAACGCATCGTAGGAAAATTCGTAGGAAAACGCATGAAAAATGAGGAGTAACTTTTTGTGAGATATCATATGAACCGTTGTATGAGAAGACATATCCTCTACATGGAAAAGAGAAAAGGTGAAAGAGGGCATCAACTTTCAGACTTTCCCCCTCATTCTTCTACCCACAGGTTTCGCGCCATCCATGCCTCTGTCAATAAGACACCTTCATGTTCCCTTCAGTGACAGTTACAGTGTGATAATGTACGGTGTCAGCAGGTTGTCAGCCGTCTACTTCACTAGAGAGGACGGGAAAAGGGAGCCGGTGCCTGCCTGCAGTCTTCAGGGGTCTTTCCTAACCTTTTCCCAGGAAACTAGCAGCTCCTTTGGAGAGGCGGTCTTTGATCCTGACTACAGTCTTCGGAGAATGTCATCTCTAATTACCTCTGAAATCCATCTCTACCCCTTCCATCCCCCAAACCTGCCACCTGTATGGACTGCCTGTGTTTGTCAGCTAAAGTCCTGTCCTTGACTATTTGGAGTTAAGTACCGTCGATTAAACTGTCCTGCGACTGTAAAGGACTTTCAAATCATTTAGAACAACCTCAGTCAGTCACTGTGCTGCTTCTAAGCTTTAAGCATTAGTGAACGACTCTTTGGGTTTTTTCAGGGTACAGACATGTCTATCCTTTAAATAAAGGATAGTGTTAAAGGTGCAGTGTGTAGGATTTGGCTGCATCTAGTGGTGTGGTTGCAGATTGCAACCAACTGAGTACCCCTCCGCTCACTCCTCTCTTTACTAGACTGCGGTAACGTGAGCTGCAGAGTACAAAACCGTGGTAACACCGTTCACCTCTGAACTGAAACTAACAACGTGTAGTTGTCTTTGTGTTCACAAGCGTTAAGTTCGCTTTCACTTTTTAACCATAGTTATTTTAAGCCAAAACATGTTTTCCCCTAAAATTAACTACTGTAAGTGCTGCCTAAACCTGAAGAAGTTGTAGTTTAGTTGCCTAAGCCTAAAGAAGCTATTTTATTTGTGTTCAAAACGTTACATTTCATGCAGTTTTACAACATGTTAAACGTGTTGCTTTTAAGTTTCGCTTTCGCTTTTACAACACAGCAGGCATAATAGGCCCCTAATGACCCACATCTATGGTGCTTATAGCGACCGATAACGCCTATTTAATGGCCTGATACACGTTGAATTGCGTACAAATTCCCTCTCCAAAGACAGACAGACATGCAATAGACGAACATGATAAAATTACAACTTAAAATGAAATGATTCTGCCGTCCTGTTACACATTCAGGTGTGCAGAAATATTATTCATGCTTTAGATGATATTCAAAAATATTGACTTTGCTAAATTAAAATGCTTCTCGGTTGAAGCTACAATAATCAATATTTTTGTATTAACAATGGATTAAATGAGCACGGAGCGTTTCAGTGTTTTCTTTCAGCTCATTTCTTTGGGTTAACATCCTCCAACCTTACCGTTATGGGTTTAGTCTCACTGCTCTTGTCTGCGTCATTTACAGCTGCAGCAGGCGGTGAAAAAGCCCTGATAAACTCAAATTATTTCCTATAATAGCTTTGGACTGCACCACTGTGCTTGAAAATGAAAAGAAACCCGTATTTAGTGGAGACCTGCTTTTTCAGGCATCCAGGGCGAACCTGATTAAACTGAACTAAAAAAGGAGTAAACACTCAAAAGTTTGAATAAACTGCTCTGAATCTGAATGTTCCCAGGAACTGATGGCGTCTACAAACAAGCGCGGAGGTAAGAGAACGACTGGATCATCGCTACCGACATTTTAATGAAAGAATATGCAACTGAAGATCAGCTAGAGAAATGTAGTTCCCCTAATTCATGGCTCCATTTTCAAATCAATCACTGTTGTTAAATTAAATATTGTTTTTCATGATGAGCTAGAACAGATGTATGATGACTAATTAACATTTAATGAAAAAGGTAATCTGTGAAGCCTTACTTTGTAATGAAATGCAATTACATCACAAACTCCAAATGTACATTATGACTGTATCATAATTACATCAATATAACGTGTTCATATTGTTCTACAAGTTGAAAACGCTCGACACGACTTCGTAAGGAAGCATTTTCCTTTGTTCATCTTTCAATCAATCCTAACTTCATTTACGATATTTTATGAGAAGGGAGGGGGGGGGTGACAAACTCTCACTAATACCTTAGTCTGTCAGTTGAATTTAATCCCCCATTAAATTGAGTAAGTGTGAATTGCCCTGCCATAGACCCCAACGGCTCATTGTTCGCAGCCAGTCTCATTAAATCTGTCAAATGCCCATTTCCGCGCACGGTTTCCTGCCCTCATATATTAATGAATAGCAGGAAGATTACAATAGCTTACGGTTATAGATGGTTGTGGTATATGGTGAAACCAGGGGCCCGTACATATAACTTGATCGTTATGGCAAGGTGGTGACTGCACGCAGCAAAATACAAGACTTGCATGAGTTGTTCCTCCCCCCACCCTCTTTTTATGATTTTCCAAAAAATAAAAACAACAAACTGTGGACATTATGGCTCGTGAGGCAGGTCTGGACCTTGCTTCTGAATTATCATATTTTACTTTTAAAAATGTATTGTGAAATATCATGATGACAGAGTGGGGAGCTGCAAACAACATTATTTATTAATGATATGCTAAAATAGCATATAATTGTTTAAATAGGGCCCTTAGGCTTGAGAAGCAGCTGCTCTTCATCATGGAAATAAAGCATATCAATTAACTTTGTATCCTATTCCTGGAAATGTGTTAAATAAATTACCAGCTACTGGGAAATAGCGGAATATAATTATTAAATAATGTTTATAATAAAGTAATTTTTGAGGTAAATATTGGGGTAATTTGGCAGTAATTCCAAAGAAATGTCAAACAGGTTACTTGTTAATTATCACCAAATACAATGAAATTTGCAGACCTGTAAAATGAATTGTTACTGAAATGTCTATCACAGTTATTAAGATAGCTCTTATTCTTATTATCAGAATATTTATTTTAACCTTAGTGCCCAACCCTACATTGTATTACTAGCAGAGCTGATTTATAGACATAGCGTAACCTCCAAACTGTGACTGAACACCAGCCAAAGAGGAGTCGGGTGTTAATTCCCTCCCTGCTCAGATGTGATGTTACACTCAACTCATCTTCCACTGTCTTTTATATGAAGTTAGTTACTGTAGTTCTCCCTCTGTGGGAGTAAATGAATCTCTTCAAAGTCTCCTCTCTCGGTGTACAACCCCTCTGGGGCCACTAGTGAAGTAGAAGACTGCTGCTATTGGCTTCAACTTTATTTAAGGTGAACATTCAATTGCAAAACTAGAGGGCATCGCTTTTCCTTTAAGCCATTAAAAACACAAATTCACGTCCTGTTTTTTTCCTCCTCTCCATGCACCATTAACTTTATATATACGTACATTGCTCCGAGCCCAAGGAATCCTATCTTACGACCTTCGGCACAGTGTTCAGAGGATTTGCATTCTCACTGTAATCTGCGGACACGGGGAACGCTAATAAATATCCTTGCAGCTCGTACAGAGGAGCTCATTCAGTGGCGTTGCTCCATTATATTTCTTCTTACTGGTTTAATGGCACTTTTTTTTGGAGCAATATCAATAAACAGTATTGGCCTTGTGGAGAGGGTAGAGATACAGTTTATTTGTTAACTTCCCACGACAGATATGAGGCTTCATTCCTTTCCTTGAGCGAGACATTAATCTAACAGACACAATAAGGTCGGAACTGGAGATCATTAACAGATTTCCCCGAGTGTCAATTTTACCCTGGGATATCTTCACCTCTCAGGGAGATTTGGCCACAGTGAGCTTTTTTTGGTTGAGGACCATTTGTATCCTGTTGCGGCTAGCAGGGGACTAATATCTCGTTCTGGCACTGCTGCTTCCAGATTTTTACGAGGTCTTCAGCCTGCGAAGGCAACATCCCGCTGAACCGACAATTACCTGCTAATGCACACTGGCTAATTTGGATCTGGGGAGAGGGGAATTATGCAGCAATCAGCTTGCATCTAAAACCACGCTATATGTGCAAAATTATAGTACAGTATGGGTTGCTAATGGCATTTTACGACGCTGCCGGCATACAGGATATCATTTAGGGTTATATCCCTTTGTTATAGCTGCAGGAACAGATGCAGTGTGCATACGGATACTGTGCATATGAGTGAATATTTTACATTCTTGAAGCATTTACTGAATATCTTTTTTTTTATATATTTACCATGTCATATGATATTCATCTTTAAAAGCAGAATACTTATTTAATATGCTCACTGCTCATACTAAATGTTCACCATATGCTGATATCCTTCCTGTGCCACTGCGTTTTACTGTAGCACACAGCAATGTAACAAAAGGTGGAAAGGTCAAACTTTTTCATTACACATACTGAACGTATGGAATTTAAATTGAAAACTCACAGCTGACAAACTGTAGAGGATGAATGCTTGTTTACAGCCTCAAAAGCCTTCACATTTGTGTTGTTTTCACCCCTCACAGTGGCCTGTGATGAAGTGTGAAAAGCGACACAGATTCCTGTAATGCACCATAACAGATTAAGATGTGAGACAGATAAGGCAGCGTAATTACTCTTAACTTATGACACATACAATGTCAAACCTCTTCACAAGAATCTCGGCTGACAAGAATAATAATGTGACCCGTCATTAGCCGTGCTTATTTGTGGATATAAAATATGTCTTTTTAGTTGGAGTCTGACTTTGTTACTGCGTGGACTACATTTCTTACTTCTGGTATAACACAATATTCTTTTCTGAAAAATACATTTGAAAGAGTTTTGGTCGCAATTGCATACTCACTACATCAGATATTGTTTTTGAATGTTGAGAGGAAACACCTGTTCTTACAGAGTGCATTATGGGTTGTTTATAGCCTTAATGTTGCTAGGCTTCTTTAAGTCTGGAAGGCTGATGTGAAAGCTGACAAGTGGAACAGGACCAAGACCGCTTGAAAAGGAAAGTCTCGATCCGCTTCCAAGTGGACTCTGCTGTGGTTTGTTTGTGGTGTGAAAGCAAACAAAACCAACTCTATTAAATCCATCTACGTATTGGGAACAAACACGTTCTCATCCCTGCTCATCACATACTGCTGCTTTATTTTTGGCATGAAAACCACTATAATAAACCTTTGGCATTACTTCAGGTTTAGGCAACAAAACCACTTAGGAAAGGAACTACTACGTATGTAAAGTGAAAATGAAACTGAGCGTTGTAAACACGAGACACGAACAAACAGCTGATGAAAGTGAAACTTAACGCACGTGACGCGGAAAGCGGTCTCCTGGATGAAAGCCTTGTGTTTGTTGGGCCCATCCACCTCAACTCCCACCCACCCTGTGAGTCTCTTTCTGATCTTTAAACTACGTCACCACACTCCCGACGCACTTCCTCTGAGCGTTTACTGTTGTCACAGATGGGTTTACATCGTAGTTAATGGAAAGCCTGGTGCATCTTATACCGGTGCTAAAGGGTGCGGTATCACACGCCGACGGCCGTGTCAAAGCCTCGATGTTTGACGCCCCTGGAAATGAGAACAAGCTGTGTGAACGGTTCAGGTCGCAATTTTATAATGTAAAAATACACACAACATACAATCTGATTCTGTCACACAGTAGATTGAGAGTGTTAAGACAAATAATTCAAGTCTAACTAATTAATATCTTATCATAAAATATTCATGTTTAATGCAGTTGTGTCTCTGCGGGTCTGTTTTGAAGCACTTTAGCAAGTGTTTCAAATTGTATTGAGCAGAATAAGCATTTAAATGAGTCGGAAAATGAGTTTTGAAAGCCAGAAATGTCAGCAAGTGGCAAAGTAACTTTTGAGTCGATGCTATTGATCAACAGCCCTTATCAGCTCTTGCAGTTTTATTATCATTATGGTTGTTTTCTGCTATGGAGCATTACAAAAAAAATCAAACTTGTTACCCTTTTAATAATTGATTAAGAAGTTTTCACACTCAATTTTCCTGGTATTTTCACAGAAGCCAATAAAGAAAGCTTTGGCTTGTGATATAAGATGATGAGGAAAAACAAATCATACTTCACTTAATTATCATTAGATTCAAAGCTGTGTGTTATTATTTTAAAATGATTAATATCAGTCAGAAGAAGCTGCTGCATTAAACCTTTTATTCATATGTTTACCAGTCATGAAACAAATCTTTTCTTAATTAATTCTGTCCCTGTCTCTCACACCTAGTTACTCTATAGACACACTTTATGCATGATGACCCATATTTTGACAGCTATTAGCAGAGGTGATACGCACATTTTACCTTGTACCTACACATGACTTCAGGGACTTCTATTCATTAAAATGAAACGGGGAGGGGAACGCTGCTCGGTACGTGCCAGGAAATGTACTGAGTGAACGCAAAATATAATTGTTTTATTCATGAAATCTTATTATTTGGACACATTTCTCATGTGGCACTATATGGCTCATTATGACATTTATACCAGCAAGAACATCTTTGAACTGAACTGTAACTAACTCCTTAGTAAAGAATAGAAAAGAATATTATTAAATAGAGTTTGCATTAGGGCTGTCAAAGTTAACGCAAATTGGTTTTAACGCCACTAATTTCTTTAACGCAATCGATCTTTTGGAGGTTGTAGTGGGCTCAGTTTGTGGGCTAAAGTGAAGATAGTGGCATTATATGAAACTAAAAACCTAAGGAATCCATTGGTACCAACCACGGGTGCATCCCAAGTGTCTTAATTCCATCCACATCTTTTCCTTGCGTCTTAGTCCCTCCCACCAGGGATGCTTGGAGAGAGACGCAAGGAAATCATGCGAGGAGAGAGGAAACGAGGAAATAGGTTTTTAGAGACATTCCTCTGAAGCGTCACGTGAAGCGACGTCTGTTTCACTTCGGTATGAAACTCCAGTGATGTTGAGATGTATCAGATCAGTCCCATCGGCTGCAGCGTCCAATATCCTGAAACTGATATCCAATAAGGGGGCATGTCGGTCGGTAAAAGATTTCCGTGAAGGCTGCTCTCGTGTATCCTCGCTCATGGCTTCTCAGAGAGTGCGATTTGAGACGGTCTTCAAGATGGCGCACTAGAACAACTTCCTGTTCAAGGGAGGAAATGATAAATGAGAGACTTGAGATGCACCCCATGTCATACTAGCTTGTCAGGAAGGAGTTTAAATAACACTCCAAACTTATGCTAAATTTTGGCGAGTAAAAACTGTCATGGTCATTTTCAAAGGGGTTCCTTGACCTCTGACCTCAAGATATGTGAATGAAAATGGGTTCTCTGGGTACCCACGAGTCTCCCCTTTACAGACATGCCCACTTTATGATAATCACATGCAGTTTGGGGCAAGTCATAGTCAAGTCAACACACTGACTGAGCTGTTGTTGCCTGCTTGAGTTTAACATGTTATGATTTGATCATATTTTTATGCTAAATGCAGTACCTGTGCGGGTTTCTGGACAATATCTGTCATTGTTTCATGTTGTTAATTGATTTCCAATAATAAATATATACATACATTTGCATAAAGCCGCATATTTGTCCACTCCCATGTTGATAAGAGTATTAAATACTTGACAAATATCCCTTTAAGGTACATTATGAAGAGATAAAAAACTAAACTTAACTATCAGCCCTAGTTGTCATATGTAAAGGTATGGCTGTGTATATATTGGGGGAGGGGAAGAGTGTTTCTAGATAGTGTGAATTAACATTCAGAGCAGTGTCCAGATGAGATCTGCTAATTAAAGATCAAAGCGATGTCATCATGATCTGTTCTCAGGTTTTTTGGATGCTGTTGGAATGAGCAATGTAGTGGATAATTTCTTTGGCTTGGTCGTCACTTGCATCATCTGACATTATTTCCAAAGCGTCTTTAAAGTAAAGGAGGGTTTTTTGGGGGGGAACTTTAGGGAAGACATGATTGTATTTTCTCCTTGCATCCTCATAAGAGGATATGAAAATAAAAAAAAAGCATTTGAAGTGCAGAAGCTTCTGCATGAGACACTGGTTGAATCTCCGGTTAAACGAATCCACCCACTAATCTGCTGGCCCCCAAACGGCCTATATTCATCCAAACACTGCATATGGTTCAACTTCCAGCTCAAGTGATTCTGCCGTCTTGACGTCAAGGCTATGCACCCTGGGAACGCCTGTCCTTGTATGCATATTTTGACAAAGAAAAATGACTCAATTAAAGTGTATGGTTTGTGCTCTGTAGAGCTGTTAATGTCTGCTGAAGTGAAACTCTCCGCTGGGTTAAGTGAATGTTTGTTAGAGTGGGACACAGTTCAAAGCAGGAGTCAGTGCTTTTGAGGATTGTAATTATGGTGCTTAACATTATTACAGTGTAGAAGTACAGCTTGCCAGTCTGATCCCATGTGGTCATTTTGAGCACTAAAGATGATTCTGAAAATACAGTAGTAGCAACAAATGGCCATTAGTGGGGTCTAAAATATGAAATGTACTGTGTAAGTATATTTTTATTTTTAAAGAAGCAGGCACTGTGTTCTTTTAAAACCAAACTAAAGACCTTCTTTTTCACTCTAGCATTTTCTTAAATGAACACACCATGTTTGTAGAGTATGCTTGCTTGTATGTTCGTATGTTTATTAGGGATGTACACGATTAGTCGACTATAGACGATTAGACGTTGCTACCCTCTAGGGGTGTCACGATTTCCATTCTAAATCGGAAATCGATCAAAAATAACTTCCGATCTCGATCATAGAAAACAAATGCATGATAGATTATCGATTAGGGATGTCAAGAGACCTGAAAACGTGATGGTACTATTTTTCTACAGTACCGAAAGGTACCATATGATGTAATCAGGGTCCGAAATTAACAACCGTCAAGCGCCAATTTGGCGAATAACTCTGTGAAGGCTACTGTCCTCTGCTTTCTGTGTGTCGGAGTTTGACGCACACACAACAGCGCCGTGCAACAGCTTCAAGATGTAGGCCGACGCTGTTTACTTTTTCAGAGATCATTTATTGATTTCTTCGAGAAGAGGATTCACCCGTGTGGAAATAACTGAACTGAAAAACTGATCAAAGATCCTTTATTGATTTGTTTGAGAAGAGGATTCACTCGTAGGGGGAAAAAAAAGCTGAACAAACTGAATTTCTGTCTTTTGTTGTATATTGTTAAATCTCTGAGAAGTGGTGTTTTTTATTGTCATGAAAATATAACATTTTAAATAAATATTTAATGGTCTAATGGTCTGTCATTATGTCTGTGAATTTAAACTACTGGTTGCAATCTGAGGATATATATAGAGAGAGTGTGTGTGTGTGTGTGTGTGTGTGTGTGTGTGCGTGTACAGCCTCTGCTGTTTTCTTAGTCTACAGAGCTATACCTGAGGAATAAAGTCTCATCATTTTCCTTCTTTTTTTTTTACCGTGGTATCGAATTGGTATTGAGAATCATGGAAATTCACTGGTATTGGTATTGACTACTAGATTTCTGGTATCGTGACATCCCTATTATCGATTATCTTATTTTACTCCACCCCGTCTGTTTGCAGACTCTGGGGACAAATAGATTTCAGCAGCATTTAAAATATGATTTGGTTATTGAACAATGTGATTCAGATTGATTCAGTTGACTAGTCTAAAAGAATACTTTTAGACTAGTGAACTAGTGCAAGTTTAAACTTCCATTTAAACGTCAGGGAAATTAGTTTGTTTGCACATTTTTTGCGTTTTTATTTTGTTTTTATGTAAAGCACTCTGAATTACTTTTGTATACGGTGCTATACAAACACATTTGAATTGAATCTGTTTGTCAGCTCTAACCTCATATGTCTAGAAATTATGCAGCACTGTCGAAATTGTTTGTGTTTCACTGCCAAACAGACCTTATTTCACATCCCACATTTTGACTCGTCATAGCAGGAAAATCACAGGTGTTAAGTAAAAGCAATAATGATGGCTCTGCTTCATTTAGGAAAGATGCCAGTCAGCCAGCACGCTTAACGCCAAGGCCGTGGCACAATCACATCTATAGTAAATGAGATGCAGCCACTATTAAAGTTAACAGCTACACCTGTGTTTGACAAGTCAAAATGTCATTTGGCTGGAGGTATCAAACATCTGTGTGATAACTAAAGCCAACAGCCAATGTAGATCGTCCGCCTGAGGGCAACAATTCTAATTAAAAAAGAGGGAAATATCATGGTTGAAAAAAAATCAAACTAATTGTGAGACCAGAAAGTAAAGAAAAAAAGTCTTTCTAAAAAAAAAGTCTTTATAAAAAAGTCTACATTATTAACTTCATCCCAGGTCAATGCTAATATACAAATATATTATAAATATATATAATATGAATTATATAATAATTTATATCATGATTAGAGATGCCCCGATCATGTTTTTGATGATACCGATTGCCGATCGTCGATGAGCCAACACGGCCAATACCAATCGTTTTCTTGTTGTTTTGTTATAGTGTACAGTGTATAGTATACAAGTGTCCAGACTAACTTTTTTCACCATTGTCAGAAACGTTTCCGAAATATTATTTCAAAACATCCCGAAGTCAGTGTAAACTGTCAAAAATTCAAAATATTATCCTTTTAATTTGTTATTGTCATCTGTAGTGGTTATTTGCATAAAACACACAATTCAAGTGATTAGGAAATACATGATAGCGTTTTTATTTACATAAATGTATCTTTGCATTAGTAGTTTGAATTATGTATTATAAGCTGCTTAGGGCTAGTGTTAGGAAGTTAAACAGGTCATAATTATAATATCTGTTTTTATATTATAGTGAAAACATCTCCTTCAAACTGGATTTATTCAAGTTTCACACCAAACATTTTGTTTTACAAGATTACATTTGAAAGCATCATGATAACGTTAGAGTTTACCTTCACCCAATATCTTATTTTTACTAAATAGAGCTTGAACACTTCACATTTAATAGCGTGCCTTGCACCTGAGCGACCACATGTTCAGCTCCTGGCCAGGGAACGAGGTAGAAGGTGGAACTGCTTGAGAAAATGTAGCTTTTGTGGATGCTACCTCACTATTCTACTCTATAAAACAATAAAAGAGCTAAGTTACTGAAGAGCTATTTGGTTCAGAAAACAGCGACACTACCTCCACGCTACTGAGACATGTAGTTAAACTAGTAAAGCCGCTACTTGTAGCGCCGCTACTGCAAACCACAGCTAATGGGAACTTAAATATTGGATTTACTTTCATCAAGTGGACAGAAAAATGCTTGAAAATGAATGATAATGTTGCTTAATTTCTGTAGGATGGGAAAGTGCATTGCTTGCTTTCATAACAAGGAATATTATATATTGTGGAGGAAAAATTATGCAGTTTTAATCATAGAACTATAGAGCTAGAGAGGGCATTGCAAATATTAAAAGTAAAATAAAACGATTCAAGGACTTCTAGGGACCCTTAGGCCCCACATTGAGAACCCCTACACAAGACTACTAAGGTGTTGTACTATGAATTTTCAAAACCTTTCCAGAGAAAATGAGAGCTGGACTTTATGCAAACAGTCTATAATATATATTTACACAGAAATAATCAGAGAGGAGAGAATTTAAAAGGAGGGGAGAAAAGAGAATGAACAGCTTCCACTGTTCAAGCTCATCAATTATAACTGCAGCTGAAGGTTCAGTGGTGGCTAAAGCAGAGGCTTACTGCATATGTTAGTTGGCTTTTCAGCATACTAACTGTTCACTTCTAATAGGTTTGCTGTGTCACATATGGCCCAGAGTAATAAGCTGGTGGCAGGTAGTTAACACTGATTGATAAAAGACCTTTTAGAGGGCGCAGTACACTCTGCAAGTGCTTTAATGCCTTTTGTGTCCAGAGCCAATAGAGGCTGGAGAACGACTGAAAAGAGATGTGACATTAGCAAATGCAGAGCTGAGGGGTTTTAATCCATGCAACAAAACATGGTGTGAAGGGACAACAGAATAGCTATTAGCCTTTGCAGGGGCTCTGGAAATCACACTCTTTATTTAGAGGGGCTCTTTGCAGACTGTGTGGTCTTTAAATTGGCCTAATGTTGCCGTTTGCAACTGTTTGACAAATCCAAACGTTGTCCCCGATGTTTGGCAAGTTTAAAAGCAACTGAGTGGAGCTCGCATAATGGGTATCATTGCATTATTCCGACATAAGTAAGTGGCGTCCAAATATTTCAATTAAATCTCTTGCCTTAATGCCGTTTGGTTTAACAGCTATAACTGAAATACTATCTGCAATATGCTCTGCTTAGAGAGCCGTAAACTTTAGATCTCCCCACAGTCCTCCCTTTAACAAAGTCCATCTATTTCCGATATTATTTGGAATCACATTCGTATAAAAGCCAGTGCCAGAGAAATTTGAACACAGCCAACAGAGAAAGAGGACGCTACCGCTAAATCAATGGACAGGGCTTTATTGCTTCAACATATGGGAGTTTGGGAGTTAAATCTTGCTTGGTTGCTGATTGAATTTTACAGCCAGAGCCTTCAGGAGAATGCTGAATGGTAATTACCCCAATGTAGGAACAACCAGAGTGGAAAGAAGTGCTAAAAAAGGGAATGAGAATGAATAGCAGCGGGCCAATCCTTGGGTGTAACCCATCTGCTTTGAAATGTGGCAAGTTTAAAAAAGGACAAGGGGAGCTATAAAGGACAAAACTGCAACAGAAGACACATTGTGGCTTTGGTTCTTAATGAGGTTTAGAGTCTTTGTAGGGCAGGAAGCTTAACTTTTTAAGTTAACAGTTCACAGTGGCTGGGAGATTTCTAATTCCCCCACCAAATTTAACTGGTTAACCAGCCAATTATGGCTGTAGAATACAGCTGGACCTCTGAATGCTGATATGTGACCTGCTGAAATGGCTGCAGGTCACATGGACAGTCAATATCAGACTTCACCAAATGACTCCACACACTCTACATGACTCACAGTATGCGTTGAGCAAACTAATTCTCACTGGCTTAAGGACTTTCCTCAGAGACGAGCGTCTATTACGGATCGTGGTGCATTGTGAGGCACAGCGCAGAATAAAAATCATCTTTAAATTAACATGGACTTTGCTGGCGTACTGTCCGTCAAAAGTTTTAAAGCCTAATTTTTAGCAGAAATGTTTGGATCTTTATATTACTGTAAAAAATATCATTTATAAAAATCATTTATAAATGGTAAATTGATAGTTAGTAGTTATTTTACTGTTAACAAACAATGAAATGATAATTAATAGTGAAGATAGATATAGTTATTAGATATAGATATTGAATATATTCAGTTTATTATTATAAATATATGACCAAAAAAGCATAAAATACTTTAATTTATTACATGGCTGTGTTGAGTACTCGATTCTGATTGGTCAATCACGGCGTTCTGCGGTCTGTAATTTCTTTATAACAGACCGTTGCTATGTATAACAGACCGTTGCTATGGGCGCAGTTCAGATGTTGGACTCTGGCGGACCGTTTTTGTGTCAAAATTTTAATTTCTTCAGTAAGTAGCTGTGTAATAAGAGGGATAATGTACAGCTAACGGGTCATTGCTGTGAAAGAATCCCCTTCAAGGCGATGAGAGACATGCAGCATCGCCTTGAAGGGGATTCTTTCACGACAATGACTGGCTCACTGTACATTATCCCTTACTTAACAACCTGAAACCTGAGAAGGTTGGGCATTCTTGCTTGAAAAATGAATGAAATGATCATTATCAAAATACAGATTTTCTGTTGAGAAACAGTTAATCGACTTATTATTAAACTCTAAACTAAATTATTGATGAAAACACAAGCTCTCACATATGACAAACAGACTTTCAATCTGGCTTTTAGTTTTTCAGCATTGTTTTCATAATGCTCAATTCAGGCAAAATCAAAACAAAGTAAAATGTAAAATAAAACAGGTGCACACAACAAGATGCTCTGTATTGACTAGTTGACAGAGTCCCACCAACCTTAAAGTAGCATAATGTAATATGGTTTATACTATCTGGGAAGAACTCTGAGCTAAAAATATGTGTTAAAATGAGACCGTTATCAGTTGTAAGGCAAATAAACATGTTGCCTGCTACAGTGATGAAGATCTAGGTCAGATCTAACAAATCACATCTACAGTGCAGTCTACTTTAAGTATTTGGACAGTGACACATTTCTTTTTATTGCTTTGGCTCTGCACATTGGATTTGAAATGAAACAGTGAGTGAGAGGTTAAAATGCTGACTTTGAGCTTTGGGAAAGTTTGAGATTATTCTATTGTCACGCAATAAATCAGCACTTTGAACTCACAGGCTTTGTTTAACCTCAAAAGAAATAAGCTGGAGTAAAGAGCCAACCCTAAAACAAAGTTACGCTGTCCCAAATTAACCAATTAATCAATCAGTGCGTGGACAGCTTTTGACAATGAAACTAATCCAACTAAACCTAATGGTTCACAAGCGTGACGTCACCCGTTGGTTTGTGGGCTATGGTTTTGAAGCCTCGAGTTCGGCATTTTGGCCGTCACCATCTTGTTTTTTTGCAACCAGAAGTGACACGAGAGGGTGGAGCTAAGTACGACCGAACGCTGAATCATTTTTAGGCAACAAAAATGTTACAATTTACTTTCATGAACTGAAAACACACTGTGAAGGGGTTAAAGTTGTAAGACAAAAACATGGACATCTCCCAGACCTGACAACGCCATGGTAGTGACCTGTCAGGTAACCCTAAAGCATCCCCTGCTTTATGGTCTATTTGACTCTAAATGGGACCATAATTTACTAGACGAACATCATGCTGTATTGAAGAAGACTTGAAACTAGTGATTGAGACCATAAACTCATGTTTACAATGTTTACTGAAGTAATAAATCAAGTGAGAGGTAGGCTCATTTTCTCATAGACTTCTACACCATCAACTTCTTTTTGCAACCACAGTTGCCCCCTGCTGGCTATTAGAGAGAATGCAAATTTAAGGCAGTGGCTTCACTTTTTAAAACTGGAGGTTGCCACCTAGTTTTATATAATTGTAAATTTAATTTATAGATTGATCATGAAAGCAATCTGCAGATTAACAATAATCATGATGGTCAGCGGATGCCCTGTAATTCAATCACAATTTCTATAATCAAATGTCCAACTTTTATGGTATTTCTGATGAGCACGTTGTTTGAGATTTACCAATTTAACCAAGAGCCTTAAAAATCCCAGATCTCTTTCAACTATATTTCAGTTTTTTCAAAAATAGCCAGGTTAAAGCTTGATGTTTTTAGGTACCATGAAAGAGATTTACTAAATCAGAGTGTCCTGAAAACTTTGAACGAGTATATCCCACCTTGACTGAAGCCAGAGCTGGCTGAAAGTAAGCACACTGGGATTACATAGGTCAGGTCTTGTACTGGTGCTGATGAGCTCTGTGGAGACTTCAAGTACACTTACCGATATCTCCTAATACCAAATTCCTATCCTGCACTTCCTTCAGAGAAAGACAATTTGACTCATGGGTTTCTCTCTACTTGCAGCGAGGCAATTGTTAGCTATTCATCTGCTCTCAATTTGGAGTTGCCTGCCAATTGAGCCCTCGCTGATAGCATGTTATGTTGTCCGGTCTATCAACTCACTTTGCATCCAGACAGGCTATGACTGCTATTACTCTATTTGATCGCGGGGGTGAATGCTGACTTGACAGAGAAGATCAGGATCACACGGAGCATACTAAAGGGTGCAATGGCATTACCTGAAAACTATGTACGTGCATATCATACCTAAATTATACTTCTGCAAACATCTGCTCTTTCTAGTTTTAATCAAAAGCCCAGAAGAAAACATTAATTCAGTAAATTGCTAATGATTAGCTGCAATGAGACAATTTAAGGATGCTGTGTTTACTGTGGGTTTGATTACTTTTTTTCAGTGTATATACTAACTATAACATTTTAGTGCTTTGGCCCTCATTGCAGCAATGCTAATGAAGGAAATCTAAAGCAATACTAGTCCCATTTTCTTTTGTATTGTACATACAAAACCATGAAATATTCCAACCCGATCTCACGGGAGGCGTATAAATAGTACGATATTACAAAGACATTACACGTCATGCGGACGCATTTTAGGTTTTTTCGCATGTCATTTGTAGGCCACGCAACAAAACTACGGTAATGTCCGCCGTTAGGTTTAGGCAACAAAACCACTTCGTCATAGTTAACTGTTAAAATAAGTACGTAAACTAAATAAAATACGTACGGAAACAACGCAACATCACTAACGTAACTTACAAAACAAAACACCGGTCTCCTGGATGAAAGGCCTGTGTTTGTTGGACCCATCCACCTCACGTCCCGCCCACTATAAACAGTCTTTTTCATTTTTTATTCTACGTCACTAGCTCTGTGTGTAGCGCATTTACACAGATGTGTTTACACTGCAATTAGTACAGACTACATGCCGTACAAATGATACGCCAAAAACAAGAACGGTGTTCTTATTGCACGCTAAATGCCTTGAGCACTATCGTGACACTCATACGCCTTTTCATGCAACCAGGCTGAATATTCTGGTGTACAGATGATCAAAAACTGGACTGGCAGTTAAATGTTGATGTGTGTAAGTCTGCTAACTTTGTTTAAAAGGCCTGGAAAAGAAGGTTAGAGGGATCATTTCATTAGTATTTATTCTGATTTCTACAGTATTGCACAGTGTGAAAAAGTGGTTATTTTTATTTGTGGACTTTTAGTACTGTTCGAAAGTGTTTATTCTGGATCTGCATGACTGAGTCCTACAAAAGCCGGAACACATTGCATCTCAGAGATCTGGCGACTGGTGTTTATTCGTGCATTTTGTGAATAATGATGGACTAGCTGTGATGTGTGTGTGTATGCTGTGTAATGTGATGTATGCTGTGTGTGATTTTGATGTTTCATCATCTTTAATACGAATCTGTGCTCTGTAATAAAGTACATTTTATACATAAGAAGCAAATCAAGTTTTGTTCTTCCAGCTGTCACAAGTTTCAAGGTGAAGATTGTTTGGCTGCCTGTCAGTCGAGATGTACTCAATTTTTATACATCGCAAAACACTGACTAAGCTCTACTGTATAACAATCAAAAGCAATTCCCTGCAACTCAGAACAAAAGCCGTACAGGTGCTGGAATTGCTATAAACTGACAGAGGCTGCCACTGTAATGTGGGAATTTGTTCAACATATGCTGTAGGTCTGTAAGGAAGTCTCTAACATACTGCAGCAAACATATAATGTACAACAAAAAAAAATGTTTTTGCCATATCTTAAAGAGCATGTTAGAGTTTGAGTAAGACACAGATGTTTTTTTATACAGATATAACAAAGAGAAGACAGCAGCGAGCAAGAATCTGCTATCAAATTCTCTGCTATGAGGCCTTGAAATGAACCGACGTTGAGTCCAGAGAATAAAAAAGGAGATTCAACAATGAGTTTTCAGGGTCTCAGCATCCAAGGTCTTCACACATCATATTACAAACCCCAAGGTTCTTAAATGTGGCCGTAGCCTTCATTTTTTGACAACCTTTATAGAAAGAACTGATAATTACTTTACAATAGAGGATATAATGTGCATCCACAGTCACAGGGAATATGAGCGGTCCCCAATCTGCAATTTTCCCATGATCCTTATCTTTATTAGCTCATTATTTTCAGTGGAGCCGGCAGTGGCTGCTGATCTGTGGCATTTATCCGGGCGAGCAGAAACAGCCAATTAGTGAGTGCTTATCTCATCATAGATATGGAGGTGCAATAAGAATGAAATAGCACAATAAATTTGGATTTAAATTACATTACTAATATACTGTATACGTATATTATTCAAATGTTCTATTGCAGTGGGCTGAATGCCAAATCTATGCTTTAGTTTTAGTGCATGCAGAGAGGTATTGCTGAGATGTTTTAATGTATGCATGTTCACTCCCATAATATAGAAATATTACAATTAATCATTCAACTCCACAAGTTCAACAGCATTAAAATTCCCTGTGCGTTGTACTCACTCAGACTACTGATCTGATCCCCACGGAACAATGGGAAAATATTATTTCTACCACTTTCAGAAGCGCATATCAATTTGTTTAAAAGACCCGACTGGTGTAGAAGAGGGAGTAAGGTGGTCCTGCAGTTGTGAAGTTTTGGACTTGTGCTGTGACTAAAGTTGAGACTTCAGGTGTGCCCACCTGCCTCTGTGAAGAGGTCATTCACTTCAATTGGAAGAATGCAACATTGAAGAATTGAAGGATGTGTTTCCTGTTTTAGAGATAGCTTAGGAGAGCTGTGACAGACTGGTAGATCAGAGGTCACCTTTGTTCAAGGTAAGAAATAGCAACAGCGTTGATCAGGGTTTTTTAATCAATGTTTAGACTGATGGAATAAATGTTTTGGGACTATTTAGTAGTCAAGGTTAGGCTAGTTAGTTTTTAGGGTCTTTGGTTAGTCCAATGTATGCAAGAATGTTTAGGGACTCCATGCAGGAATATTCAAATACACCATTTTAGAATAGGTGAAAATAACACATTTATTTTTGCCCAAAACTGCATGGAATAAGGATAAAGTGAGCATGTCTGTAAAGCGGAGATTCATGAGTAGTACCAATATTGAACCCATTATCATTCACATATCTTGAGGTGAGAGGTCAAGGGACCACTTTGAAAACGGCTTTGACAGTTTTTCCTCGCTAAAATTTAGTGTAACTTTGCAGCGTTTATTTAGCCTCTTAGCCTAAATGACGCTCCAAATCTGTCTGTTTTTAAAAAGAGCTCAAGGCAGCAGAAAACAAACATACATACAAAAATATGTTAAAGCTTGAAACGGCTAAACTAACAACCTGAAATCCATTTAAATTGTACTGTTATTTCCACTTGCCATATGTCTCTAGTTATTGTATTTGACCCATTTAATCAATGTTTAGACTGATAATAATAAATGGTTTGGGACCATTTAGTAGTTAGGGTTCGCTAGTTCTCAGGTGTTTTGTAGGTTGTAAATGTTACTGTATAATACATGCACTTTTTCAAATCTAGACAACATGTTAGTATTTAAAATATGTTTACCATCTGCGTAGTGTCTGGGCCCCTATTCTCTGATAAGCAATTAACTAAAAACATCTCAGAGGCTTGCAAAAACAAGACTAAACCTCCATGATTCACCGTACAGTATCTACATTTACAGAACGGCTAAGAGTGCTTGCTGTAAATTCCTTGACTGTCTTAATTAGCTGCTTGTGCACATTTAAATTCCTCTTAAAGCCGGTGATGGGTAACTTCAGGACTTATTTTTGGGCAATCCTTTGATACTGGAATAATTGGTACCTCAAGAACAATCCCCCTGTCACAGATCAAATGTAGCCTCCATTTTTACAAAGCAGAAATTATGATTCACTCTGTAAAAATGATTTGGCATTCATCGCACTAAATGTGCAGTGAGCGAAGCATGCAAGTTTCCTTGACACTTGTCTTTGTGGGATTTTATCCCAAACTGGCCACAGGGCCAAATCAATATGAGTCAAACATGCATATAATGGGCTGCTTTTGATGAGATGGTTGTCTAAAGTTAAATCCTCTGATGTCCTTTTTAGAAAATCCTGTCAACGTTTAAAAGCAGCATGACCTTCATAAGAGCCAATGAATTGTGTACTGTGGTTACACTTGGCTTCTAAATCATTAATAAGAGCACATACAACCAAACTGGTACTGCTTGGAAGAACCTGCTATTTAGCCAATACAAATGTTCATGATTGACTCAGAGGGACTATGGATCAGCCCCAGTCCACCTGCATGTCCATCCATTCATCATACACACTATATTAAACATAAATGTGTCTACTCGTTCCATTCCAACATTTGCAAAGTTGCATCACACTGCTCATAGGGTTTGGGCGATACGACGGTATATGATGTGATCTCATGAATCCAGCTGCCTCGCAAGGTAACGTGATTTGGGCAGACACGGAGGAGAGTGAAGATGTAAATACAGAGCAGGAGGAGGCATCCCAACCACCCCGAGATGAGGGGGAACTCTGGTTACATGATTATAGACATTTGCACACTATAGTTTATTTTGACAGCGTTTTGTCAGCTTTTTGAAAAATGAGCAAATCCTGCAGGAAAAGTCAAGTATTTTTTATCTTTAGGTATATATACCATTTGGAAATTCTTTTGTTTTTAACTCAAGTGTATCGTGTGAAGCAGTTGTTTTTGTTTGCATGGAAGTTCAAAATTAAAAAATAATCAAATCCGATGAAGTATGGTATGGTTACTTTAAACTATTTCTTAATTGAATTTACAAAACAATTACTGTATTGCGATATATATCGTTACCGTGATAAAATGACATATACTGTGGTAGAAGATTTTGGCCATATCATCCACACCTAACTGCTCGAATTAAACTTAAAGCTGAAATCTGTATCATTTTCTTTTTTAATTATATATCGTGTAATTGTTCTTGTTGGATGTTGACACTGACACATTTACTGTGGCTTTCCTGCTGCTATCGAGTGTCATTTCTACGGGCTTTCATATTGCAAAATCATTGTTTGATTGTACTTTATTTCATCACTCTGGCTGATTAAAGTGGTCGGTCAAAGACATTTCCAGTCAGCTGGTAAGCGGTTTATACACAACAACGTTGTAAAATGAAATCACAAGTGCAGCTCTGGATACTCTGTCATCTTTGTGCACTTTAGACATCATTCAAATTATTTTAACACCATGTAGAAAGCAATTGTGATTGTTTTATTGCTACTGATTTGCTTGATCAGGCGAGGGGGATGAGGTGTTCACTGTAACCTTTTTAATGTGGGAGAATGTTGGTATCTGTGCCCACTGGTTGGTGCATTACTCAAGGTTTTTTCAACAGCCATAATCACCAGGGACAAAATCCTTCTACTAATAATCTACAAAACTGTCTGCCAACCTGGAACACAGATCTGACAAGGGAGATTTTACAATAGCACAACCAAATTAGTGATTTTTGCATGTCTGATGATGTCCATAGGTATTACTAAACTCATGAGGGAGACACTGTGTCCCTGTGTGTTTGGCCTCTGATTGGCTGGCATCAGTTTGACATGTCTCATTACTGGCACATCTGGGGAACTGGCAGCAGTAGTGCAGCGCCCAGAGACTGCCAACAGATTATCGTCAACAGATCTCTGAGCCAGAACAGCGACACGACTGCATAAAGCACGTAGATGGGGTTATTTTCAGTGGATTAATGCGGATCAATGGGTACTAAAAACACAGACATGTACCATGCATACATGTGTGTACACATTCACACTCGCCCAGTGGGTGTCATTTGTCAAACTTTCAAACAAGCAAATAGGATCATAAATCTTGTCAGGGTAACCTTCGTCATAAAAAAAAACTTAGATGCCATGGGCTAAAAGTTTCACTTAATTATGTGAGGGTTTTTAATTTTGTTCATCTTTTTATATGGGTGGAAGTTGACGAGTGCTGTTGTTGGAGAGAGAATAGGTTAGATAAATGGCTATTAGCAGAAGGGAAAAGTTTTGGAAGTAAATGTAAATTACACCAGATTCATCATTTAGGGCGATGATCCAGGAAGCTTGACAGCAGGTACTAAAGCCAAGCCTGCATGATGTACAGCTTCACAGTGCTGTGAGTAAACATGACAAAATATCCTTCTGAATTTAAATGGTAAATGGACTTGCATTTATATAGCACTTTTCTAGTCTTCCGATCACTCAAAGCGCTTTACACTACATGTCAGCATTCACCCATTCACACACACACACACACATTCATACACTGATGGCAGAGGCTGCCATGCAAGGTGCCAACATGCCCATCAGGATCTAATCTAAACACTCATTCACACACTGATGGCACAGCCTTCAGGAGCACTGTGGGGTTCAGTATCTTGCCAAAGGACACTTTGACATGTGGACTGGAGGAGCCGGGGATCGAATCGCCGATCTTACGATAAGTGGACGACCTGCTCTACTCCTGAGCCACATTTAGGAAAAAAAAAAAGTGCTAGCTAGTGGGGCACGCTCACATGCACTAAAAACAATATGCGTGCAGCCAGCCCGGCTACGTAAACAAAGCACAGAGAAGCTCTGATTACAACACATATAGTGGAGAGTGACTTCATTCTCTGCTCAGGTAGACATTGCTTTTGTTCATATTAATGTTCTGAATATCGTATAGATAGAAGCAGGGTATCCAGACTATGCCAATTGTCTGTAAACACTAAAGTCAAGGTTTTTTGAAAAGCTTTTTTTTTTTTGATGAGCAATTTGAGAAATTTCTGCTGCTTTTCTCTGATTTGTATCATCGTAATTTAAATACCATTGGGTTTTGGACTTTTGTTTGGCAAAATAAGCAAATTGAAAACATCACCTTGGGCTCTGGTGAGCAACAAAATGATGAATGAAATGACAAAAATCTAATCATCTAATCTGACCGCTCGAAATGCTTTGACTTTCAGTGGTGTTAACGAGATGGTAGCCGTGTCAGCACTGAGTAATAAAGTTCCTCACAGGTCCAAAACGCACCTCTGAAATGCATATCCAAATTAAATCCGACATGCATGAATTAATTAAAAAAAAAAAAAGAGACACTCAGTCAGAAAGAAACCAGAGGACATTCAGACACCAACACAGCATGGTGTGCCACCAATTAACAAGAACTGGCGCTTGAAACAACTACCAACACATGACATTTTTCCTTCACTTCACAATCAACGTGACCAGAACTGACAGCTTGTCCACTCAGATTCACTCGTGTATAAGACATACTGACACACGGACCTGAAACCTGCAGCAATTACAACCAGACCAAGCCCAACGCAATTACACTGAATTCATTTGGGTCTCACATACTGCGAAGACTTGTACTGAGCAATATAGCATAATAACTGAGTAGCACAAATGTAGCAGAAACCAAACTAATGGTGTAGTAATAGAGTGATAATGAGCATCATCTGACTATTAGTGTAAAATGCTTTGAGTTGTGTTAATCAAGCACATAATACACAGTGTGTCTGCTCATGTTTGGTGACTGTATGAGATTGCAGCCAGGTGTGTGGGTGCAGTGGGGCTGGGATGATACACCTATCTCCCGATTCGAAACTATCACGATACTTGGGTGCCGATTTGATATGTATTGCGATTTTAAAGTATTGCGATTGTACAAGTATTGTGATTCGAAACTACGATTTTTGTTAACTTTTTTAACACTAGACCATGGGAAAAAGTTAAATCAGTTCCTTTTGTTAACACCTTATTTTGAAAACCGGACGTAGTCACACATGTATACTTCTGCTCACTTTGCCAAGTCCGTCAGCTCCGTTCTCTTTATACATCCATGGTCAGCTCCATCGGGGCCGTTTGAGTGCATTTAACATAAATGTCAGTATATGGGTGCTCTACAGAACGGATATGACGTCACGTTACTCAGACTGCAACAATAAAAGCGGTAACTTCCTTCTACCTCCGTATAGTCTCAAATTAAGCAAATATATCAATTTTGGCCTTTAAAAAATCAATTTCAAAATCGTTACAAAATAATTTTTTTAAATCACAATACATAGGTGAATCGTTTTTTTTCCCACCCCTAGTGTGTTCAGCTGTGTCTGGTATAAAAGAGCAACACTATAACTCATACTGGACAAGGAATACAACCAAGGATTTATGAACAGGAATCCTGGTGTATTTCCCGAGAGGAGAAGCACCAAAAATAAATACAAAGTTGGAAGAAGGAAACAAAATTGTAATCTTTAACTGAGCAGATGACAACAGTGGAAGTCTCATTTGCATGCAAATCCTTTTGGACACTTCCTAACCTTCTTCGCTAGTGTACAGCGGGCATGTCCTGTGAGGATTAGGTCCATGTTAAGTGGGTCCCCGGGAGCCTTGAAAAGTCCCTAGGCAGTGATTGCTTCAGCTAGACAGTGCAATGAGTTGCAGCTTCCGCTGACCAGAGGCGACAGCAAGAATCACCACAACTGCAGCTGAACTGTCTCTTTTTGATCACAACCACCCCAAACCGTTCATCACACACACACTCTCTCTCACACACACACACACAGACTTTGCCCACATGCCGTCTAGCCCGTGGCTGTTTAGACAGCGGGGCACTGGGTCCAGAATCTTATTACTTAAGAGGAGCGCTGAGCAGCTGGCAGCCTCTCGAATTCATGAAATCTCAATATCTGTTGTTTTTTAGTCCATCACACAGGGCAGGGATGACTTCTATATAAGCCGTAGTTAATACATAATAACATCCTGGGTAAAGGAAACCACAAATACTGCTTTGTTGCTGTTAAATTATGCAGTAAATTAAACCTATTTCTACTCTTTTTGTTACTAATTACAGTTAGTTGCTGCACATACAGCATGGTTATTGTTTGGATGACTTTTCCACTCACTTTATTACATTTGGAAAATATGGTGGCCAGACATCGTCTCCTGTGGTTTCACATTTTCACACCATTATGCATCTCCCAGACAAAATTGTTATTTTCCTTACAGTGGAAAAGCTGGTCTCTCCTCTCAATTAGGTGAGCCACTTTCATCATGAATTATTGTGACTATGAGCTGTAGGAAGATCATTCACATCCTCCTAATTAGATCACACTTTACCCAACTCCTGTGCTCTGAGAACCTGCCTACACGCTCCACTTACACATAAATGAAAAAATACGAAGGCTCGGAAATGTCCTTGTTGCTCATTTGTACACGATGCAGCACCCGCACTGGTCGTCGCAATATATGTCGAGAGCATGGTCGCTTATTCTACCCACAGTAACAGTAATCAGTTGCTAGGTGACCAGTTTAGGTTGGCAAACTCTTCCTAGAAGTATAATAGCAGGTGACACAAATCATGTTTGCCATATTCACAATTAAGGTATTTGTGAAAATCTGACTAAAGGTGAGAGTAAATTAAATTCTCTGGATTAACAAGATCCAACAGTTTGTGATCTTAATTAGTGACACCAAGATGCAAAGTGTGAAGTCTGTTTTACTCTTACCACACCTATCAGTGACACTGAGTGCTTTGCTGCACCTGTGACCACAGCCAATAGCGATGACAAGGTGTCCTGATCTCGAATAGTCAAATAAATACGTCTTACTGTCTTTTCCTACTCACTTTTCCTTGACCTCGATGGGAAACATCATGAGGTCAAGGAAAGATGTGAAGGAGCATTCGTAAGGACTTATAAAAAGACAACCGCGGTGCTCAGAGAATCAGATTGCAATTACACTATGCGACGGCGGATGTTTTTTTAGTTTTTTTAAGCAACTTAATTTATAACACATAGAAAATGAGTACAGTGAAACTTGATGCTGTTCCATTCGATTAAGGATTCCTGTCCAAAATAAAATCACATAAATCTTTCAATTTATCCATAATGTAAAGGAATTGTGGGACGGCATTATCTCCTTTCCTTTAGTGAAGGATGGTACAATGTACTCTATGCTAAAGGAGATAAGAAAGGAAGCATTGAAGCACCTTTCCTAAGCGTTTAGAGAATTTGACCAGCTCTGATCATGGCTGCACATTTCACTCAGCTAGGAACTTTCCGAAGCAAAAAAGACTATTTGACCGACCGCAGCCCTGGAGTACACTTGTACATCAGCTGTGTGTGTGTGTGTGTGTGTGAGAGAGAGACAGTCATAGGGGGGCATAAGGGGGAAAAAACTGTTTTTGTGGCATGAGGTTTTGGTCCTGATGGACCTTAACCTCCTGCCAGATGGCACAGTATGGAAGAGATTGTGTCCGGGATGGGAGGAGTCGGCCACAATCTTTCCTGCCCTCCTCAAGGTCCTGGAAGTGTACAGCTCCGGGAGGGAGGGAAGGTTGCAGTCGATCGCCTTCTCGGCAGCACGAATGAACCCGCTGCAGCCTGGCCTTGTCCCTGGCGGTGGCAGCAGCAAACCAGACGGTGACGGAGGAGGTGAGGATGGACTCGATGATGGCCGAGTAAAGGTACACCATCATGGTCTGTGGCGGGTTGAATTTTGTTCAGCTACCACAGGAAGTACATCCTCTGCTGGGCCTTACTGATGAGAGAGCTGATGTTTAGCTCCCACTTGAGGTCCTGGGCGATGGTTGTGAAACGGAACAACTCTACTATGTTGACTGGGGAGCCGCGCAGGATGTTGGGGGGGAGCGGGGCTGAGTTCCTCCTGAAGTCCAACGCCATCTCCACTTCTTGAAAACATATACATGTTAAATACTTTAGAAATTAGACCAAATAAATGCATTTAGGTGGAGTAACAGGCCCTCATTTCTTTTCCTCTCATCAGTAAAACAAACAGAATGTACGCTAGCCTTTCATATTAGATTCAATATTATAAGTAGGCTACAATTATCGGAACAACAGGAACATTCAGGCTCCCTCATGTGGATCAAAGGTGTACTGCAGATATAAATGTTAAATAAAAGACTACGGAGGAAATTCTGCACATTTATTGGCGACCCTAATAAAATCTCCTGCGACCCACCTGTGGGTCTCGACCCAGTCTTTGGGAATGACTGCTTTAAATGACATCATAGCTGCATTTTTTGGACTTGCCATGTAATTGAGAGTTGTGCGAACCTTAATCAACAGTGTTTTTTGATCATTTCTGTTAGTTGGTGAAGTGCGGAAATCCCTCAAAAACTATGATAAACCTTCCCTCCCATTAGAGAAAGAATACCTTTTTAAAACCTTTCAAAAACACAAACCCACATATGAGATAAATTGCCGGCAGCAGACACTTTAGGACTGTAATTGACTCTAAATAACTAAATCCTCATAGACTTACGAGCTTGTTTTGGAAAACAGCCATCACTACTGTTTCTAGGACCATTTAGTTGGTGATGCATTGTTACTTCTGTTGTTTATTTGCCAAATATAGATGGCACAACATGTCAAGACCTTTACAGCACAGCTCTAGTGGAGTTTAATTGCTTTAAAAACTTTGACTTATCTAAAGTATCAACAGTAAACAAAGCAAAAGGTACTTTCAGAGGAACCACTGACCAACATTAAACAACCATACAGATACAAATTCATCATACAACTTGTGCATTTTCCTACTAAAAGCATAACAGAATGCAATGCAAGTATCTCACTTTTTTCTGACCAAGAATATTTGCTTGTCTTGTTCTTATCTCTTACTTTCTTTAGCTACACAGATAGCTAAATGTACAGGACATGCACTGTTTGTTGTAGAACATTCTGGGACATACTGGAACCACTAAATGAAGTAGAAGTACCAACGCAGGTTGAGGTAAAGTGAATATAAAAGAAAAATGACAGAACATCGCCATAAATGAACTCCTGGAATGCACCGAACATCCCACGTCGATGATAACTCATCTGAGTAGCAGAGAGTGACATTTTCCTTTCAGGCTGACTGCGGTGATATGATCAGCTCTGTGTTTTAGCTGACTGATTCATTTTGCCTGGCTGCGAGACACAAGATAGTGACAAGAAAAGTTTTGACGCTGCTGTTTTTCTTTTTCCCAAAGATTACATTTTCTACTCACGGTGGAAAAACATGTTTGTCACACAGTTTAGATGAGGGAGGCATATCTGTCATGTCATTGACAGGGATAGAAGCCGTTTCATTTGTCCACGGACTATAGTCTCTCTTTGGCCGACCTCCATGTATGAAACATTTATTAAAAATCACATTTATTATTTAATTTTCTGATTAATTTGAAGCATTTTTGAAACACCTTTTTAAGAATAAAACCCTCTATTTTTCATCACAACTGCCCTTGTAAACAAAATTTGGTTAATTTGTAACACTGTTTGACCCCAATACTCTGAATTTTCCTCTGAATCATTTCAGTGTGCTTGTAATTATTTAGTCTCTAATCCTGGCAGCGGTCTAGTAGCTTACTTGGCCAGAAGCAACACTCTTAGCATGCAGCTGAAAAATTGGTTTAAGCCACTAACGGCTAGTGTGATGAATCACACAGTCTTCACTGACTGTGTTGCTTGAAAATGAGACAGCGAGGCTTTAATTCTGTGAAGTGAAGGGAAAATTATTCTGAAACGGCGTGCCGCATGAATGATGCATGGTGTTTTTAAGAAAAGCTGTGCACTCGCTTTAGTTCATTTTAGTGAGCAAACAGTGAATGAGAGTGTGTGTGTGAGTGATGGGGGTGGATTTGAGCTATTGCCTTGCACAGTATTGATATGCCAAAGTTTAAACAAGTGATTAACACCTCCCTCTCCGCTGTGACCTTTCAGCTTTCTTCATACTCGTGTGTGTGTTGACAGTAAGAACGTGTGTTCGGAGGAAAAGTGTCCACCTGTTATTACCATCAAGTGTTTTTCAGACTATGAACTATTGTGTAAAAATAATCATGAGCCATGATGACAAGGTGCAAAGTAGAGCTAATTCAATACTCTAGTGTGGTGATTTTTAAATGGAATCATATTGCAATGTTATGACTTGTAAAAAAAATGCCTATTGCGAAATTCTGACCAATTTTGACATTTTTTAAATCACAATTTGCATGGAATAATCAATTTGGACAGAATGTTTTAAGCATGTGAAACGTTTTGTCTTTTGTAATATATAACAGTGAGACACATTTCATTACATACTAATTTAATTAGTCTGAGATTTTGCATAGATTTACGATATCGTAATTGCCTTGATTCGAGAATCTACAGCAGAGATAGGGACAGGAAATGAGGGAAGAGAGAGATGGGAAACATTACATTGTATATAATCCAGGCAGTGATTACGTTTCTAATTAGAACCTAATTGGGAACCAAATTAGTAGTACACAAAAGTCGTTTCTACAGCAAGAGACAGGGTTGCCTGACTCAAACTGGGGACGTTAGGAGTAATGTTTTAGCCACGTTAGCATCACAGTTATCACATAATTATGAAAAAAATATATAATTTTGACTTTCTCAAACTTGCAGTGTGATCACAATTTTGTATTGCAAAATTATGACTTACTATTAGGGCTGCACGATTTTGAAAAAATATCTAATTGTGATTATTTTGACCGATACTGCAAGTGCGATATGATTTGCAATATTAGAGGGAATTATCATTTTTACATAATTATTCAAATTTCCATTGAAATACATATTAAAATGGTGTGATTTTTGCGGGGATCTGTACCAAACAAAGATGTTTTCTTAAGTCTGTAGAATATGATGTGTAGGCCAGGACATCTCTGCAGCACTGTTTAATTTTAAATGGTATTTTGACACCCAATTGGACTTTAACAAATAATTAAAATCATTATTATTATTATTATTATTATTATTATTATTTTAAAAATTGCGATTTCAACAAATACTGCAACTTGAAAATTGCAGTAGGTCATATTGCCGATAAAATGTTGATTAATTGTGCAGCCCTACTTCCTATCTCATAGTAATAATAATAAACCTCAATTATAATTTAGTATCTCATAACTAAGACTCATAAATCACAAAGAAATTCAAACTCAGATTTTTGACTTTTCACAACTTCCACATCCACTATATCTCCAATTTTCTCCCCGGCAAATCCAAGCTGAAGTATAGAGTGTCTATTGTGCCCACCATCACGAAACAAGGTGCACATCAGCAAGTCACATGACCCTAACCGTTACCAGGGCGTTTGTCACGAGCTTCCTGATGGAACATGAGTAATGTGGGTAATAACAAGCACTAAAAACATCCAATGTGAGATGATTTGTTGACTCGTAAAACCATAGAGCACCACTCGGATCATTAAAATCAGCAAAATGTAAAAAAAAAAAAAAAAACATCCAGCCCATTAAATTCATGACTAAAAGCAGTTTTGCATATGGACTTCCTCTCTCATCATACTCTCCTGACCAACGCTCTCATATATTACGCTTCATTCCCCACACAGGTGAGTTGGAATATTTAAGGAATTATCTAAACAGACTGCACTACCGTTGTGCATGAAGAGTGCCAAGAAATCATTTCAATGCGCTGAGTTTGACACCCTGTGAATCTAACGTCGTGCTTGGATAGGTGTGAGATAATTCATCCTTCATTTCATTACAGGCCGCGACAGTGATGCGGGTATTGTTTTCACCTTGTGAGACTGTGTGTGAGTCATTGTGGATCAAAATGAGTACTTCAGGTGTTTATATGTCTGTGGACAGATTTTGTGACTGTGATGGCGTCGCAATCGTGTAAGATGCAGTCACGAAACTTTACAGGTGCGTAAGGGCGCTGGAAGTAGGGCGATAGGAAGTGGGGAAGGGGCCATTGGACATCCCACTTTACGCCCCTGGCCCGATTTGGCATCGCGGCTGGTGTGATCCCATCACAAGATGGTCCCTAGATTTCAACTTGATTTTAACCCTTTGAACTCTGCAATAGAAATGGTCCGCCAGCGCCTACATTGGCATTTTTGCTTATTGTGATGTAATTTCTTGGAGTATCTTCAAATGCATCATATCCCTAAAAATTGTACACCCTAAGCTTCAAGGTTATGTTAGTCAATAAACTATAATAATTGAGAAAAAGTATTAAAATTGTGTCATAAATAAACAAAAATCTGCCATTTTTTTTTATAAAACGTTACTAAATAAACACACAAAACATGTTGATCCAAAAGTATGTGGAAGCATGAACCTTAGCTTTCTGCTGCAAAAAGAATGAATGCTCTAGCTATTTTGTTTATTATAGATCGATTTAAAGAGGATCATGCAAACAACAATCTCCCATGGACATTACGAGGCAATACTCTAGCGCCACCCGACGATGTCCCCACATTCAGTGTAAAAGTGTGGTGCATTAATGTGTTTAATAGTTTCTGGAGCTCCGAAATTACCGAATGACGGCAATGAGTGTCCTTGTGGACTATTTAATTTCTACAAAGTTCTTGTATGGTTGCTTCTGTGGTGCAGTTGAAAAGAGATCGGCCAGAGAATATTCGTATATCAATTTTTAGGTCTTTAAATTTGTTTGCACTCCAAACATTCATTACTGGTGTCATTGACTGAAGACATCAGGCTGCTGAGCACTCAAGAACAGATTTACAGGAGAGGAAATAAACAACATTACAAGAACTTTTAAATCGAACTGCAGACAAAAATATAAGCATCTGAATCAGTATCTGAATTGCCGTGTTTTTTGAGAACCTCGCCATATTATATATTATTCCTTTAGTGATTTCTTAGATTAAATACAGTCAGTTCAGACATTATAAAAGGTACATAAACAAAGAAAGCTTCACAATGGTTGAGCCAAACACAAGTCACATTATAACACAATTCAATTGCGCAATAAATTTTGGTCTTAAAATGACCTTTTCACAATGATACTATAGTACAAATGCAAGAATATCACTGATATTGTAATTCAGTGTACAAAAGTTATTTTATTGTGTCCACCCACTGTATATCCTGTACATTCTTTATCCCGTTAAAGCCCCAAGGGCAAGCTGCCAATGCAATCTGTGCACAGCATCCTACTGTATACTAAATTTAATTAAAAGTACACAGTCATCCTAAAAAAAAAAAAAAAAGTTTTGAAAAGTGGATACAGATGATCGTATCTACAGGAAGTGCATTCCAGCGTTACGAAGCTCTGACAGCAAAATCCTGATCCCCTCTAGTCAAAAGCTGGACCTGGAAACAGCAAGAAGTAGCTGACTAGATGAAATCGGACCACGTTCAGGCTCATAGGGTGTTAAGAGATTCATTATGTACTCTGGTTCCAGTCCAGGTTGTGCTTTAAAAGTGAGTAATACAAGTTTAAAATTGATTCTAAAGTGAAGAGGAGGCCTGTGCAATGATGCTAGGACTGGTATAATGTGCTCCCTTTTGTTAATGCCCATTAAAAGCCTGGCAGCTGAATTCTGAACCAGTTGTAGCTGTGAAAGTTGCTTCTGACTGAGGCAGGAATACAAGGAGTAGCAATAATTAAAGTTTAGAAACAATAAAAGCATGTTTGATTTTATTTTGGAGATGGTTCTTAAGGCAACTTTGGAGGAATCAGCAAGGGAAAGCTAGATCTTAACCCCTCCCTTCAGCCTAACCCAATTTACCGCCTGCCTTTCTGATATCAATTCAAACTTGGCAACGACAAAACGGAAAATCAGGCCCCTGGTTGTATTAAAGATCTACTAACCCATTATGAGCCTGTGCACCCTTTTAGATCAGCTGGCCTTCTGAGAATTTCAACAAATACAACAAAAAATGCTTCCAGAATAAATTGCCTACCCTAGCTTTAATTGAAGAAAACAAGCTTGAACAAATGTCTTGACCTGCTTTTCAAAAGTACGGTTGGAGTCAAATATGATTCCTAAGTTTCTGGCAGAGTGCAGCTGAAAAGGCAGCTGAAAAGGACAAAGAAGCAAAAGGTTTTGAATAAACTTGTCTGCAAGCAAAGGCCCATCCCCAATCCTCAGTGCGTACAGTGAATAGGCCAAGTCTGAATGGAGGAACGCTACAGCAAGCATATCTTAATCTGCATAGACGCCACGTAGCTTTACACACTCTGAATCGAAGCTCACAATGAGTGCGGTTAGTGCTGAACTATGGTGATGTGTGTGGCAGAAACACTGAATGAAAAAGACTGAGATACTAATTATTAAAAATGTAACCGTGAGACCTTTTAGGGTGATAATTCCTGTGATTAATTACAGACATCCAGAGAAATCATTCAATTCTAAACCTTCCTCATGATAGTTAAAGATCTAATTTTTGTAGTATTTCTAGTGTGAATCTTAACATTGTGGAGATGATATCAGTAACTACAACTTATACAGTTTTGCCTGTACCTGTAACTAATGCATCTTTTCATAGAACCACTTCACCGGTGCATGGCTCCATTGTTTTCATAATTTTGCTCACAAACCAAAAGTACTACATAGCCTGTATATACACACACATGTAGATCCAGTTGCAATAGGTTTAATGCTCATAAGATGTAATGTCAGTCTTGTTGTTTTGTTATGTTCTGACTAGATCAGGTTATAGATCAACTTTATGGGGTCAACTTCTGGAAGCACTAACTATCCTTTCCGCTATTGTTATGTGTCTTACAGTTGCCATCACATTAAAACATTGTGAGGCACATTCAGAGGATGATGAGCTCTTCTTCTCAATAACAGCTTTATGTGTTAACATTGCAGCTTACTGAAGCAAATGAACAGAGAGGAGCAGAAAACAACAGAGCTCCTGCTGTGATAATGTCGTCTTAGTGACAGAGTGATTGCAGGTAAACAGTTTATTAATAAGACAATATTATGCACAGGGGATAGCCAAGATGTTCAACATGTAGGCTCTGCTGGCCGCCGTGAGTGAAAGAATAACGCACCAACACCGAGCATGTTGAGGCCTGCACAGCAACATTAATTATTGGATTGAGTTCCATAAAGGAAGGATTGTTAAATGGGTCCGTTATGGCAGGAAATGAGCAGTCCGTCATCACAGCGACTTCGTTGAGTGACAACTTTGTGTTAGCTGAGCCTCAGGCCAAATGGAGACAACAGGACTTCTGCCACAGTTGGCCACTTTCAGACAAAATTTTAAGATCTGAGAAATGTACCATTGAGACAGCATGGAGTCAGAACTGGTGCCCAGTATGATCTGTCGTCTGAGTTTGAGCATTTCTGAGACACGAAAAGGAAAGAAGCAGCACTCAATGAGAGTGAAAAGATGAGTAGATGATAATCACAATTATTTTGATCAATATTGAGATACCAATTATTCATAGATTTTTAGCAACAACATATTTTTTATTGCACTTTCACATTAAAATAAACAGAGCACTGCTTTCAATACATCCCTGCTAATGGACAAATTAGTGCTTCACGATGTTGGAAATAACTGACATTACAATATTTTTTTTCCGCTATATATATATATTGCAATATGAAAACATACAGGATTATTGACCTTACCTTTTGCATAAATCTGGTGCACTTTGAGAGCAAAATTAGCAAAAATGAAGAGGCTAGATAAACGTTTTTGTGCAGCAGAGTTTTCTATGAGCGTACAGTAGCACACATTTTATACGTCAACATTGCAGGCGATCATGTTCATTTAAATGTGGGAAGCCAAAATTGTGATTAATATTCGATTAATTGTGTAGCCCTATTGAAAAGGAGACTGAGGCTGGGTAAGGAGGGAAGTGTGCAGAATCACAAACAGACTGAAACCTCATGCATTTTTGATGATTATTACAAACAAACCAGATTATTGGTACATTGTAATCAGTGAACTTTGCCTGAGATCAGTTGAGTAGATTGTGCACCCCAATTTCCCCACGTCAACAGTGTGGCACATGAAGAAAATGTACATAAATCCATCTTTTTTGTCTATAAAATGTCAGAAATTGTGAGAAATGTCCATCTGTTCCCCAGAAGTTCCCAAGATGGTATCTACCAATCCAGAAATGTCCAGTTTACAAAGATTTTAAACATAGAAAAGCAGCAAATCCTCATAGAAGCTGCTTAAAAAAATTACTGAAATGATTAATCAGTTCTGTCAACTGACTATTCGATCTATCAGCTAATCGTTTCAGCTCAGAAAAACGGTCTTGTAGTGTGAGCAGTACAGCAATTCTGAGATTTCTATGTGCTTTGTTGTCTGCACCAGCTTTCACACTTCACAACCAGCAGTGGAATCTCTCTGTTATGACAGACCTAAAGGATTAAACAAACACAGTCACAGTAGTGCAGAGAGTACACCGTCCTATCATTGGTGTGTTAGTATTACTGCACTGTACATTCTGTGTATATTCTGTTATGGGGGAAATGCAACGCAGTTACATTTCTATTTGATGTCTTTTGAGTGGGCACACAAATGCCTCCACGAGTGCAACACTATCGTTACGCAAGCTGTTGTGATTTATTATCATTATTTTTATTAGATTCATAAATTTGACCTTGGAGGCATTAAATAAGTTAACATGGCACCAAGACCATTTCTAAGATTAAGCAAAGTTTGAAAAATTATAAAATAATGAGAAACAGACTGGTGGAAATGTCCTCTAACACAATTGTATGCAAATTGTTCTGCTTTTTGCTCCGACTTTACCATATGTAAATAAATCTCACTGCATAAAGCATGCAAATGTTTTCTGCCCTTAGAGCTTTAAAAGGTCTGCGCTTCTACTGAAAAATGAGGTATTACTTTCGTGACTTCCAGCTTTTTCGAGCTCTCGTCGTTCCTTATAGAACAGCATGCGAAATTAGCTCTGAACTCGACCTCTTTCATAATTTAACTGTATCCATGTTTGCATTTTTTGAATAAAGATTGTTGCGAGAGAGGAGAAATTGGGGAGAACTCAATGCAACAGAGGCATTTATCCAACCCACAGAGGGAGAGAAACACCAGCCAAATAACAGCCACTATGTCCAGTGGGTAAAAATACCAATGTTCGTCCCTAAATTGTTAGGTAGACGAGGTGATTTAAATTAGTCACAAGGAATTTATGGAGCTTATAGCAGTAAGCTAGGTGAGGTGTGGGTGTTTGGAAGATGAGGATGGATGGACCAGATGGTGGCTACATGGTTTAATGATTATATTCCTGCCTTGCGCCCACACAGGGACTTCTTCTGGGACAAGTTGGAATCTGCTGGGAAAGAAGGACCCCAAAGGATTCAGTCTAAAAGTTAAGGTTGTTCTTGTGGTTAAGAGTTGCATATGAAACACAAGTAGAACTCCTTGGCTGGTGGTCTCCCTTATCTCCCAACCTGCTGTAAGTAAATTTCACACTCTACCCTTTCATATCTATCATGAAAAGTTGAGTTTTTCCTCGTGACTGCATCCACAAATTAGTGGTGTAATTGGATTATTAGCTTACATTTGTCAGGGCACAGGAAGGCAAAGAGAGACACGCAGTGCATTGTAGTCTTTTGGTCCTTTGTGGAAGGTGGCAGGTGGTGAACAACAGCTGGCTTCCCATGCTGCTCTACTCCGGTCAGAACTGTCCTGATCCAAAAACTCCCAGCTGCCCCGTCACTATGCTTGGCCACCAGGCTTGCCTACCTGCTTGCTTGCCTTTTAACACTAGACCATGGGAACAAGTTGAATCATACACTTCAAGGGACTTTTACTACAAAATCTCTAATTTAATACAGTATGAATGTTTGATTTTCAGCATGTATGTAGTCAGAGATGTCCTGAAGTCAAATATATCAGTCATTGTCAGGCATTATTTATTACATTTTTCCAGCAACCCAAAAATCAAAGAATAAAGACATTTCCCTCACAAATTAGTAGTATTTTCTCTTTAATTTATAAGGAACATGTAATGTTTTATACTTCTGGTGAATATAATCTAATCAATCTTATTTCCATATATGTATTTTGTTAAAACAGTTCCCTTTTTTAACACCTTATTTTGAAAACCGGACGTAGTCACGCGTGTATACTTCCGCTAGCTTCGCCAAGTCCGTCTCTAGCTCTCCCTTTCTCTTTACCCATCCATGGTCAGCTCTATCGGGGCCATTTGAATGCATTTAACATAAATGTCAGTATATGGGTGCTCTACAGTTGTAGCGTCGGCTGATTTGACCACGGAGATGAGTGACAGCTGGCTTGACCGCATGTTACGGCAATACAATAACGTTTCCTGTCCATGACAGAGTTAGCATGCAGCTTTAGCCATGATGTCTAGCTCTGCTTTTCCTGGCAATGTGTGAAACCCAAAGTGTTTCCATATCTTACTGTTTGTGTAGTGTTTACCACTTTGGATTTAAAATGTCAGGGTGCAGGTCGTATCCTCGCGTAGGCGTTTTTTCCCACCCCTACTTGACTGTGTGGGTTTGTACAATGACCATCAACATGAGAGTTTATTATAGCTTCACTGCCAGTCTTTCTTTCCATAGTTAAAATATCAGTGTCTTGACAGGGTGAGGTCAATAGTCCCTCATCTCAAATCTAATCTCCAACTAGACACTGCAACATTTAAAAGGCAAACAATGTACCAGCAGAATGCAAAAACCTAATAGGTCACAGGAGTTGTTGTAATGCCTCCATTCAGTCCAGCTTTTCGGACCTCATTACTCAGTACTTTAGTTGGTTAGTTGATATTCCTCACATCACAGGGCAGCCCAATGAGGCCAGAACAGAATATGTGTGAGAGCCTGAAAGGATTGATCAGTGGCTCATTACACAGATCGGAGCTGTGGCTGTAGGTAATGTTTTGGGTGGTAGACAGCTTTGGTCGTGGCAGTCCTGCATGTTCTGTGCCGCAGGCAGCATCATATGGAGGCATACCTTGAAGGCATCCTCCAAGGCAATTCAAAATTGCATCTAATTCCCATCTTATTACTGCCACACACAGGATCACTCAACATCTGACTCCAGGTCCTCCAGCCAGCTGCATATAATATCACCTCACCCATCTGATCGACCTCCTCTACGGTGAAAATATTACCCCTCTTCACCTCACAAGCAGAGCCCACACATGATGCTGTGATATGCTCATCTGGTGTGTCAGAGCACTGAGGAGCTGGGCAGCAGTCACTTTGAACCATCGGCCAGAAGCACTCACCCTTCATAATTATCATTCGAAGTCAAGGTAATTTATTTATTCAGCTCTTCATCACAGGCTTGTCTCAGCAAGCATGATGCTACCGATTAACAAGCAGCCACAATCAAAAAAGAGGTAGCAATATATCATTTTCTCCTGCAATTTACAGTTCAAAGACTCTGCCTCTCCTCAAAAAAAAACTTTTCTCCTGTGTTGTTTAATTTGGGGCAAGACACGATAATAATTTAAAACATGGGGATAATGGCACACTTTCAGACAAACTTTTATGGAAGGCATTTATAGTGTTGCACTCGTTTTTACACCAAAATCGTTGTGTAAAGAACGAAAAAAGATCTCGGGAGAGAAGTTCAAACTCTACTTACTTTCTCACTTCCGCACACGGGGCCAATCACCGCTTAAAACTTTGGTTAGGCTTTCTGCAAGGACAGCCGCACGGATATGAGCTGACATGGAATCGTGACAAGGAAACATTTGCATCTTTTATACTACGTGCGGGTTTCTCCTCGCCGCAAAGCGTCATTCTCAAAGCTACTCGAGTTCTCCATTTTTCTACACCCATCTACGTCCGTGTGGTTAGAAAAATTTGGATGTGCGCAAACAGGCAAAAACCTGCCCCACTGAACCACCACGAAGGGCCGTGGTGTTACGTCACTTTGACCATCACAGATGCTGCAAGCATAATTCACGCTTGAAGTGGATGTGAACGTCAGATTGTCGGTTTTGGAAAGTCCATCTGAGAAGCACTTCAGCTGAAGCAAACCCTTATGAGGCACCACGTGATTAGAGCGGATAGCGAGCCCATTTAAAATCACAATGGTATTAAAGATATTGATACACAGACCCGAGACCTGCTGCAATCCAATGGGACCAATCAGACGAATATCGTTTGGACCCAGCCTGAGTCAGGTGCCACTTGGGTCTCGGATACTAGGAATCAAGTGAACCCCTATAAGCCCCTGCAGCAAACATTAGATGTTGTGAAGCTAATGAGTAATGACATGAAATAAAATACCAGACTGGTGCTTCACATCAGAGAGTATTCAAACTTTAATGACCTAAATTGATTTCAAAGGAAAAATGGACTGAGACATCTCTGCCCATGACTATATATCATCCATTCATAAAAACATGACTCATTGTTTCCAACCTTGGCAATCAGCATCATGGGATGGAACGGGGGCAAGTCCTTGCGTCGGACTGACATGTAGTTTGGAGGATGAATTAGTATTCATGCTTCACCGCATACCACAAAAACGGCATAATAATTGCCTAGAAGGACCATGAGCCACCTCGGCTCACTTTATTAAAGGGGCTTGTTGTCAGTTGTTCAAGGAAGAAGTTCATGCTAATGTTAGCCAGCATTTTGTCACTTTAACAGGAGTTTGTGTTGTGCAAATGTTGAGGTCAGGTTAAGAGGATGAAGCAGTTCTACTTCCTGAAGTTGGGAAAATCAAAATAAAGCAGTTTTTATACTCTATAGATTCAGGGAACGTCGATTATTTAACTTTGTTTAGACCACTGCAACTTCTTCCTTGGCTTCCTCAATACAAAAGGTCACTTTCAGTGTCTTTTTTTAGTGTCGATGCTGTTGATTTCAACGTGTTCCTTCCAGTTCACTGGCCGTTTTTAAAAGACTGTACTGGCAGTGTCAAACCAGGTCAAAGAAGCCGATGAACAACTCTCAATCTAAACAAGTTCATTATCATGACTTTGCTTTGCTACTGCAGTATACTCTCAACACTATGTCAAGGTCACTGCTGCCTTCTGGTTAGTCTATCCTTACAGAGAGTCCAGTATAGAGAATATAAATTAATAAACACTATGCACTACTCGTCCTCACTCGCACAGACTCGCAGCACGCCTGTGCAAACTTGAAACGGTAGTGGAGGAGTGTTTTAAAGGGATAGTTGGGTGTTTTGAAGAGGGGTTGTATGAGGTACTTATTCATAGTAGGTGTATTACTTACAGTACTTGACTGTCGGTGTGCCCCCAGCTTGGAGAAACAGACAGGAACAGGGTAGAAAAATGTATTTCAGCCACCTTAAGGGCCCTCCTAACGCATTTGTTTAGTGAATGCTATATTTAGAATATTTTCAGACTGCGAACTGAACTGAAACATATTGATTTTTTAGGTGAGCCTTTCTTTTCGGAGTCTAAAATATATTTTTCTGCCGTCCCTGTACACAGCACTGTATTGCTTTCATCCGGTGTCAGTACTCCTGTTTCTCCAAGCTGGGGGCATTACCTCATACAACCCCACTTCAAAACACCCAAACCATCCCTTTTAAATTGTATAATTTTGGCAAAAATGCAGGTGTTTGGAAAGTACCGAGCATACGACTGGATAAACAAGACTTGGATTATACTGCATGAGTTGTGTGAGAGTTTGTAAACAGATTTTTGAGAGTTTTGCTGTCGGTAAACCTGGACCCCATTCACTTCAATTCATTACTCTGTTTCGGATTCTCCATTCACCGTGAAGGCATGTGAAAAAAAACAGTTTTCTTCAAGAATTCAAGGTAACACACGGGTGTGTGGGTGAATTACTCCTAGTATTTCTACTTTGTACCACCTTACACAATATGACAGATATAAGAAAATAAAGAAATAATGTTTTGCTGTCACATTTTCAGCTCTTATTTGTACTTCATCCACTATAACTCAGATCCGCCTTGTTGCATAATTCATACAACACAACAGCTGCAAGTTGCACAACAACTGAGACGCTCAAAAATGTCTCAATCACGATGATGATGGAGAGAAAAATGCATCCAAAATGTCTTATAAAGACCCTCCAAGCCGTCCTCTTCAAACTGTCTCTATCCGAAGTCAGAGTGTGGTCAACTGGGTCTCCGGGCCTTCAATTGCACCACTCATCGATTATAGAAGGTCGCTTGACTAATGAGCGAAGGTCAGCCCCTCTCTTCATCCATCACTGTCTTCCTCGCCATCCTTTCTTCCCTGTGAGTTTCTATTCCCTTCTGCTCCCCTCCCATTGTCTGGCAGGCAGCAGAATGTGGCGCGAGAGGAGGACATGTCAATGTTATCAGCATGCAACAGACGACAGCTTTGAGGGAGACCGTTGCGTTCAGCTGCTGCCCCAGTGGCTAATTACCCACACTCCTCATCGGGTGGACCCCCGCTCGCCACTTTGCAAAACAAACCACCAAGCTATGGGCGGCCATTTTCCATGTTGGAGCCAAGATTTACTTTTTTGGGGACACTTTTAATGTTGGATATCACTAATACGGAGGAGCTCATTAGCAATGGTTCACAGAAGATGCCCCCTTTAGACCACATGCGTAAAAAGCCCACTTGTGTTTCCTATTTCCAAGTCAAATAAACATGTGCTAGTATAAGTTAAGTTTTTATTGAGTTTTCTGATTAGATAACCTTGAACAGGTTCAACCCTGTGGGGAAATGGACAGCTACAGCCCAAAATACTTGTATGCTGGATTTTTGAGACCAATATTGATAGATACTTGAGAACTCAAATTAAATTTACTAACAATATATTGGCTGATATTCTTTTATATTTTGATATGGATCCTTTACATGTATACCTTCTTTCTACCCAAGACATGTACTGAGTGAAAAATAAACTACAGTCCATCCAGAATACATTTTGGATTAGCCACCAAATGTTTTCTTTTCTTTGGTTTAGTTGCAACCATCCACTCAGTAACATTACATAACTACTAATTTACTGATTGACCATTTCATAAATTTAGTTGATGTATTTTGTTAAAATTTCTGTAAATAAATAGGATTGTTTAATCTACCCAGTACAACCTTGTGCCCTTCTTTTGTCATGGCCTAAGAGCCGGGTTGTGTTAATATCTTCAGCATTTCTGTACTGCAACAGCTCGCTATTCATCAGCTGACAAATATGCAAATACTGATATATTGGCAATAAGCTGGTACTGGCTGATCTCTAATGGTTGCTGTATACGAACACAATTTTAGTTGCAAATAAATGGAAAATAAATTTAAAAAAAAACTGTACTGCTGAAACAATTAATTGATTAATTCATTAGTTGATTGTTTTTGATAATTTGATAATTATTCCTTAAGTCTTTTTGTGAGCAAAAACGCTAGTTACTGTAAATGTGTAAACGTGAATATTCACTGTTTTTTGAAGTTTTCAATGATTAAAATATATAATTTCTCTTTGGCTGTTGGACTGTTGGTCTGACAAAAGATTTAAAGACTTCCCCTTGGACTAATCACTAACCCTAAAACATAATGTGAAAATGTAAAAATAAAAGCATTAACAAATACTAGTTGTAGTACTAGTTGCGGTAGATTAAAGAAAAAGTACGAAATGCGGAAAAATTATAAAATGGCAGAAACAGGATCAAGTGAATATTATATTATCTATATTTCTTGGTTAGATTATTTTGTTTTGTTTCAATAATTCTGATTGTAAGACTTGCATGCATATAAACAATCTGGCACATCTGGCATTTCCCATGAAAGTTAGAGCAACTACGGGGGGTAAAGAGGATATGACGCCATTGACTGGCGACCAAATGAAATGCATCATTACTTTGAATAAAATTATGGATTTCTCTGAGTTTGAACATTGTTGGAAACATTTGGGATAATGTCAGTACACAACTCAACAAAACATACAACATAGGGCTAGTCGTTTTTAATGTGCCATTTTAATGCGGAAATGTTACATATTATACCTTTAACACCAAGTGTGTGCATTTAATAGAGTCACAGATCCTATTAAAATGTGTTCAAGGGGCAATAAGTTTGATATTTACTGCACCAGAGCACCAACTGACTGTAATATACCTGAAGGGGGATGCTGATCAATACCAATAACTCCCACTCACCAGGTGCAATTTTACTTTCTGACCCAAGCTGCTTTTTTCAAAACAAAAAGCTCTCTGGAATATTAAACGGATGCTTTACAGTGAGTGCCAATTACAGGCCGCAATAATGCACACAGGCGATGGGTGGGGACGTTTAGTCAATGTTGTGATTCCTGGTTAGCAAGAAGAGTTGATTACTATTGTAGATCACTTAATGCCCCTTTGAAAATTTAATGTAATGTACTCAGTGTTCCTTTTCAAATTAGAATTAAATATAATACACTAACACAAGCACATAAAACTTAATAAGCCCATACAGTATAACTATTCCAAGGACGTTTAATTTAAAAAGGAACAACGCGTGACATTGATCTCATTGCTCATTTAGCAGCCGTATCAGACCGGCCAGACTAGTATCTGTTATCTGTCATCAATTCAGATATATTCGCAGCTTGAAATTCCATTAACCGGCAACTGATACACATAAAAGTCAATCAAAAACCCCATCTCAGCTTCCTATGGATGTCTTTGTGGTATTTTCAGACAGTTGCTTTGTGAAATGCAAGAAAGAGCCCGCCCGGATCAATTGCATTTTAATCAATATGGTGAGCAGCAGCAGCAACAAACGAGTTTGCTCTACGGATGCAGCTGTAAAGTTTTATTCCATAGTTAATGTTGTAGTGTTATTTTTAACTGTGATTAGAAATAGCTTTCTGTTAAAGGGACTCTGCTACTAACTAGAGCTGATGCTGTGTATTAACGGGCAAAGGGTCAAATACAAAGTCTAAAAAAGGCTCTTAACTGAGATACTTGTTTTATACAGTATACCTTATATAAGATACAAAACAAGTTTTTTTATAAGGCTATGTATTCTTTATTTTCTATTTTTGTTCCCATTTTGAAGCCGTTCTTTTTAAATTGTTTTTATTCAGAAACTGTTTGGATCAGCAACCAAAAATCTTTTTTCAGATTAATTTGTAACACAGAAGAAACTTTTGTCCTGTGTTTTGTTTTTAAGTTTTATAAAAGACAAAAAAATGAAAGATTAGAGTGTACTTATAGATCAAAGAAAGAACAGTAAATGAATAAAATAGCACATTTATCTGTTTTGGTCTTTGATTATTACTATGAAATCCACCAGCATCACATTCCTTCAACAAATTATAACACTCAAGGTATTCTCCAGGTTACCTCTTCCTTAATTGTTTACTAATTGATTGTACAATCATGTGATTTGTCTTTGTTGTGGTTAGGGATGCACCGATCTGACTATTTTAGTCCGGATACCGATAGCAATACCTGGGCTTTGGGTGTCGACTGTGAAAGTATTAAAAGAACTGAGGCGGTCATTAATATGAGAGTTGCTCATTGGCGCATGAAGCCTAAATGGCTCGACTTCCATCTGGAAAAGTACCGTGATCTTGGCGGAGTGATATTTTATAGACTAAACGATGAATTGATTAAATCTAGAATATAATCGTCAGATTAATCAATGAAGCCCTAATAGGTATCGTATGTTGTATGCGAGTATACAGTAACTTATTGTCAAAACAATTTGTTTTCATTAAGTCTCAAACATCCTTTCATCTTTGAATTTATTATTGCATGAAATAACTCAGGGAAGTTAATATATATTGGTACAAATTAAAAATGTATGGCGAAGGTCCAGTGTCTGGAGGAATCTGCTGCAATGTGTTTACATTAACAGTGAAGCTCTTGAATTTAAAATAATCTGATGGTTTCTACTGTGTTCACTTTCTCGAGCTGCTCTCAGCTCCAATAGCTCTTTGATTATTACTATGAAATATAGTAAGACAAGAACCTGCCAAGAGAGTTTTCTCGATATTCTACTAATGAAGCATGAGTGTTCCCCTTTATCCAGAAAAACAAACAAACCAGGGGGGCGGGATGTGCGAGCTATAGCCGTGGGTTAGGCTGAGGTAAATGCAAAGAAAACACTTAATAAGAACTAATGGGCTCATATACACACTCTGTTTCTGTGTAATTTACCTCCCTTATAATGGTCCCAGCTGACAGCAGCAGTAAAGATTAGATATGCTGTTTTCCACATGCCTGCACCCACACTGACAGACTGTGCTTTTCTATTGTGTTTTCTACATTGTTAGGCTCAGTGGGGGTATGCCATAATCAGAATCGTGCTGGAGAAGCACCAAATCATATTTTTGGATCGTCGGTCTCCCCCGAGGGTGGTGGCAGGATTACATGCTGGCTTCTACACGCTACTGTCTTAAACAAAGGGGACACACAATCTCCTGCTATTACTGCAGATGCCCACAAGGTTCAAATACATTACCCTTTTGGGAGCATGGCAATAAATTACGCTTAGCAGATGCTGGCTGCACTTTATTCCTTCACACGACAATAATGTGTAAAAAGTCTATTGAGTTGTGGGAGCCCATAACCGTTAGCAGCTGTATGGGTTGTGACAAGGTTTTAAAAAATCAGTCAGAAATAGAGTTACATGTACGGCTGTAGAGATGTGTAAAAAATGTCTTTCATCGTCTCCCACTTTAGCCCTTTAGTAGTACAAACTTATGTTACAGATGGCAAAAATTAATTTTAGTAATCCACTGAGGCACGAGACTTTCTTTCTGCTAGTATGTCTTTGCTTTAGTCTGAATTACTGAAAGCTCCACTAACAACTATTTTTGATATTAAAGCTGCACAAATCAATATTTTCGTATGAACAATGGCTCAAATGACAGTGTGTAATTGGAGAGTGACAAACCCACAGAGAATTATCACCCAATTCTTCAGGCTCCCCCCAAGCTTTACTAAACAAATTAGCATCTTTCTGCTGCAGGCAGCTGTTTTCAGCAAAAAAAGCTCTGATGAAGCCATTTTACATTTACCAACCCAGCGACTAACAGCAGACAGACACAGTGAGTGACTAGCTGGTGAACACAGTGGAGCATTTAGCAGCTAAAGAACCAGATATTTCCCTCAGAATTTGGCGATTATTGGACTTATATTCATCAGGTGGCCAGTAGCACAACTCCAAATGAATAATACTGTGTCTCTGTGTCTGCGGGATGTGTAACTATAGGCTATTGTTTTCAGACACTTCAGCCATAATAACAACAATTAAAAGGTGATATGTCAAATATTGATTTTAATTTAGCCTCAAAATCAAATCAATATATGTAGCTTTAAGTTTTGAGAGCCTATTATTACAAATGTTTAGTCTAGATACAGTATATATTGTAGAATAGAGATGTGAATCAAAAGAAATGTGAATTAGGCCCGTTTCCATCAACTGGTTTGGAGCAAATAAACTCGGCTACAGCGTATTTTGGTCAGAAGTTGGCGCTATAGGCTACAAATGGCTGTAATCCACCAGTAAACAGAGTAGAAGTAGAGGTTTTCAACTGGAAAAAAACAAGTCGGCTTGTCCATCTAACCATCAGCGATAGAAAAATTAAGAGATTTTGGGCAAGTTTTAATCGTTTTTTCATGTCAGCTAATATTGTTCATTTTCCATGCTGTCCGGAGACAAAGACAAGCATTCACACATTATGGGAATATCCGAGAAGATGCCAACAACAGAAACAGCTCATCAGTCATTTGAGTTAAATGTTCTCTACGTCAGAATTTATTCTGCAAAGGTGTTTCCATAAACCATTTAGCGCATCAACTCTTTTTTGACAAAAGCAAAAACCAACTCAAGCAAGCGTAAAAACCATGTTCTGCAATTGAGGAAGTTTTATGAAATTTTGCTGTTTCCATATAGCTTTTTCTATTATGATACTTCAAAATGCACATAAAATATGTGAATGGAAACACGGCTGGTAACAGTCAGCTTGTAAAAAGGATCAGATTTATCTCCAGTGAAACGGTGAAAACAACACTAACAAGCCACGTAAATCTATTCATTTCTTATCAGACATTAACGTTTTTCACAGCCAGTGTCGGTGGCTAACCTCCAACATGCCTGCCAGGCTGCAGACTCGCAGTGATTTCTTTGCACATAAACTCATGCCAGTTAGCTGAAGGCAATTCAGTCAAATATCAACCTACTTTGGGCCCAGTAGCCATTAGAGGGACATGAACTCATGAATCAAACACTGAAAAATTGAAAGGTCATAACACCTGAACCTAAAACAATAATTATGCCCCCACCTCTTTTCATGGCCGTAATAACAGGTGACAGTTTTTTACCCTTCAAACACATAATCCATTAACACCCTGTGGATGGAGCTGGTATCTGACATTTTAGAGCCACATTACTGCGGTGTGTTGCATCTCTGGTTAGTGCCGTTGAGGTGGGGGGTTATAGAAGTGGCAGACGGTGGTACTGGTAATTTGGACTTTGATTAGGGACACACATCAAATTTCCCGCTGAGCCTTGGAACCAAATATTAGGACAGAGTCAAGGACCTATGCTCTTTCAAAGGCCTCCTACCATTAGGAGCTACAAAATCCCTTCGTTTAATGTTCACAAATTGACCTTGAGTTGCAAAAACCAACAGATGCCAAATGGCTTTCAATCTAAAAGTCATCAGTTTGAAAAAATAAACTGTTTTGTATTCAGCCAAGGTCTTTTGGAAACTGTGCACTGGATTTGGCACGTTCACGGCACTGCTTTTCTCAGGTTAGAGCTAAAACAACCATCCATACAAGCCGACTGAAGGTCATCACACATGTTCATGACTGTCGTCGGTTTGCTGTTGTTGTTTTTATCCATTCCATTATTTGATTAGATATTTGAGTCACATCACTTCTGTCAATACAGCCTATTTAAACAGCTGCATCATATTGACTGTTAATGAGTGGCGCTGGAGTAAAAACATGCTCCTCGCTTCAATGGATTTATCGATGCAGTAAAGAGGCATATGAGAACATTTTAAGGATAATTACCATTTGCTTTTCCTGCAGTTGTTTACAGTAAATACTTTATATGGAAGTCTTTAGCCCTACGAGTGAACAGGCTGTTTTCGGGTGTCATTATTTGGCTGCATCTCCAAAATGTCAACTTCGTAATTGGCTTGGCCTTCATGCATTTTCAGTTTATTCAGATGGTTTCAAATTTATGTTCAGTACACCCGAGGGTTATCATTTTTTTCTCAACTCATATATGCAATCCATTTTGGAGGTGTAACATGCAAATCATCAAAACAAGACTTTTAAGGCTTTTCTATGGCAGCAACAGTACGCCAAATCTCTGCTAATGAGCTACTGCTGATTGGCAGGTCACGCTGGAGTCAAGTTAAAGCTGATTATTCAATATTAGAGCCCAGTGTCTACAAACCAAGACAACATCTAACAACCAGATTCTGCCAACCCACTCAACAAACACTATGCTGATATTAGACACCTTTACAAAACCATGGATGAATTGTGAAAATTAAAAATGATCAATGCATCATGTTTTAAACGATTATTCCTACAATACGTGCACATGGCAGTAGCAGTGGTTGAGGTTATGGAGCGCAAACCCTGATTTCAGACCTGCCCCATACCTTAGAGTAGGGCTTCACGATGACCAAAATGAAAATCACAATTATTCACGGATTTTAGGGACAACCTATTTTTATTGCACATTTAAATAAACATAACACTGCTTTCACTTCCATGAGCTGCAACGAGTTGTCAACTATTAAACTAATTGCCAACTATTTTGATAATCGATAAATTGGTTTGAGTAATTTTTTAAGAGAAAAAAAAAGTCAATTCTCTGATTCCAGCTTCTTAAATGTGAATATTTTCTTATATTATTCTTATATTTCTTTACTCCTCTATGACAGTAAAGTGAATATCTTTGAGTTGTGGACAAAACAAGACATTCGAGAACGTCATCTTGGACTTTGGGAAACACTAATCAACATTTTTCAACATTTTCTGATATTTTATAGACCATCAACTAATCAATCAATCGAGAAAATAATTGTTAGTTGCAGCCTAATTTGGAATAATGTAAATAATCAATAGTTGCAGCTCTACAATACATCCTGGATGTAAATTGTGTACAGCAGAATAGAAATGTAATACGAAGAGACAGTGGAGCATAACAGGAACATTTTTTTTTCGGTGACTAGGAAGAAATGCGGCATGACTAACATGAACCGACTCGTTAATAATATAACTTCACACGTCATCTCACACAAAACATTTAAACCAGAAGAAATTAAATAAGTCCTTGTAAAATAAGTTGAATTTTTTAGTACCAGTGGCATCAGCAAAATAATTATTTTGTGTGATTACTGATTGTGTCATGTATTAATATGGAGCGTGAGCCTGGAAAACACTGCTGCTCCATAAACAGTTGAAATCATGTTTAATAATGTTTCCCTCATTATGCCAGGAGCTGCAGGGTGTTTCGCTGCTGCAACAGCTAACATAATGCCATTTTAACTTCCAAATGTTTAGACTTTTTTTTCTAATTTTGAGAGTGCTCAGCAGGACGACTGCTGAACGAGTCACTGGAGTTTCAGCCGTTATTGGTTATGATCCAGCACTCAAAGCCGGTATTTTTCCATGGGGGTGCTCTCAAAAAGAAACAATAACCACCTCCCTCTTCACTTTATCCCTCTGAATAGTCCATAAGATAACACAGGGTGTTTTTACTTTGCTGTAACTGAATATTTAGCATCCCTAAATGAATTCCAACAGGTCCGGAAAATCGCTGCTATGTGCCTATTAAATTTACACATGTGAAGCTGTTCATGTAAAATACTTTTGTTCTGATCCATTTGTCACACTCAGAGCTACCTCAGGCCGTTCTGATGTATAGATAAATGGGAACACTAGGTATGTAGGTACTTAATTAATTTCTGCTCAGGGACATACAGTATATAAATGAATTCCATCTTTCCTTCCCTTCCCTTCCTGTCATTGCACTTAATATAATGAGGTAGAGTAGTTTATTATTACAGGCCAAGTTTAACTCCTCTTTAACATTTCACAACCTTACATCAGAGAATCAGACATAACTAATTCAGATGATCATGCTGCAAATGTGATATTTGCTGAATTTGGCTTAATGTTGTGTGAAAGCAGGCGTCTCGATGTTAATGGCTCAAGATAACTCAAGTGGACACCATTTAAATGCACACGTCGACTCAGATATTTGGTGGGCAGCTGGTGAAAATAACACAAGGCAGGATGCAGGAATACTAATATCAGGGAAGCTGATTGGCTGTTCTCCAGAGAGAGCAGAGGGGTTGTGGTCTGGACGCTGTCATCAGCCTTCCACTTCCCCCTGCTGTATGAGAGGTCACATGACAGCCCCGTGGAGGAGCCACTGATTGCAACACGAGTTCCTGCAGCTAAACATGACTCCGGTGTTTGAGGCTTGTGAAAGGCTTTTTGAGACATTTGGAAACATGAAAGCCAACCTCGACCTTTACAGTAACCATGATTTTCCCTCTAACCATGCAATCACAGCCATGTTTCCAGCCTGCTAAAAATAAAACCTTCGATCTGCAGTAGAGGACTCGCTATACTGCTGGTACTTGTACGTATATGTGCTACACTTCTAACAGGCAAAATCTGTCAAAACCGGATTTTAATGGTCTGTTCATTAGTTACGACTTCGCCGATTCCTCCTGGGCCACTGAAGCATAAAACATGAGAGGAAACAGCAAGAAAGCATAAAATAAATAAGTACAGTGGGGACGGGTATTGAAATATACTCAGCCTACAATTTTTGTAGTACTATCACGAGCTGGAAAATTGACATATGTATGAAAAAACTCCCTTGAAAGGACATGAAGCAGCAGTAAACCTACTGAATAAATGATTAAAATACATACAGTCAGTGTAACCAACATACAGCACTATATGTGTAGATTTAGTCATGTGGATTATTGACTTCTATACTGAGTATTCCCCAGTGAATTGGAAAAACTTCAGTGGTGCACAGATTTAAATCAAATTCTTTGCATTTGATTGGACCGCTAAAAAGCGTGAGAGCTTAGAATGTTGTCCCCAGAGACGGGCCGCGGTCGAAAAGTCAAAAAATGACGTCCTAATGTATTTTCCTAACCGCTTTTCCTTGACCTCTATGGAAAACTTCATGAGGTCAAGGAAAGATGTGAAGGAGAATTCATAAGGACTTAGGAAAAGACAAACGTGGTGTTAAGAGAATCCGACTGCACTTAGGCTCCGTAATTATGATGAGACAGTGGCGAATGTTAGCGACGCGGGTCTGCCATGGTGAAACCACAATGTTCTGAAGACGGACTACAAATTATTTTTATGTCATTTTTTTCATATATTATTACACAGGTGCACAATATGACCTGGGATGTGATCTAAAAGACTTTAAAGCCAGGTTAAAAGGCACTATATAGACTACTTGTTTTCATTATCCCTTATGTCATTAGAACTGGTTCCCTGTCATTAGACTAGCACATATTTGATCTGACTTTAGACTGTGTATCAACAGCGCACTACAGAGGTGGAAAGATGCAAAATACAAGCCAAAGCAAATAAAACACAAATATGTTTTTAAGGAGCTTGTGAGGCCATATGACACAAGTTCATAAAAATATAAAACACTGAGTTAGATTATTCTCCCCAACAGTATAGACATTTGCGCCGTAATTTCTTATTCATACTGCTTAAATCATGTCACTCTTCGTCGTGTCATTCAGCCGCCTCACATGGAACAGATTTTATAATATGACTACAGAATACGTCCAGAGTTGATTGAGGCTCTGACTTCATCAGACAGCAGTGACTTTCCACCTAAAATCATACACTGCATACACAGAACCTAATTATAGCTAATATGTGGAATCTACTACTTATACGCTGTACAATCTGGTGAATCAAGATAGACCAATATAAAGCCAGCAATCACCCTCACATGCAGCAGGATAAGACACATCAGCTATGCAGCAGATAATTAATAACATGCATGTCCAAAAAAAAATCACAAATATTCATGGCTTGAAACGTTATGCAACATGATAAGCAGATGGCCATCAGAACATGGCAATCAGTTTGGTTTAATGTCGCAGCGGCAGGAAACCAACAGCAGCTCAGTATTTTAGATGTAATTATGATATGCAGAATAGTAAAAGCTAGGTGTCACATTGCTTTGAGTGCTCTGTAATATCAAGCTGAATATGAACTGTGTGCTGCAAATGTGACTGTCTATGCTATGTGTGACATGGATTTCCAGGAAACCAATATTACATGGAGATAAAAGTATGAATGTACTTCAAGACAACAGTCATGTTTGCATCCTAAAAAGCCAATATACAGAACAATATTACAAGAGATCCAAGCTTGCAACAATTCCTCAAAAACAATGACCTAGAAAATATGTAAAGTCAATGAAATGTGAGTCATTTCCACTATTTAAACAAACAGCATGGAAGCATCATAATGCACCTGCCAAACGACCACCAAAGAGCTTAGCCACAACACAGTAGGCTAATTCATAATTAATATCAATGCAAACATGCCCAAATAGCAAAAGCAGCAGCATCCAAACAGAAGCGAACAGCTGGAGGACGCCAATATATGAAAATGTGACTACCTATGCTACTGTATGTGTGACATAGATTTCCAGGAAAAGCGTTTACCTAATGCAGGGGTCAGCAACCTGCGGCTCCGGAGCCACATGCGGCTCTTCAGCTCCTCTCCAGTGGCTCCCTGTGGATTTATAAAAATGGAAATGAATAACGGTTTTGGTTTTTTTATAATTTCATTTTTATTTATCATTGTTGTAGGTCTATGGTACGATGGAGTATTAGGGCCACATTGAGGAAAAATAAATAAATCTGAGATTTCGAGAATAAAGTCATAATATTACGAGAATAAAGTCATAATATTACGAGAATAAAGTCATAATATTACAAGAATAAAGTCATAATATTACAAGAATAAAGTCATAATATTACGAGAATAAAGTGATAATATTACGATTGTAAATTACGAGAATAAAGTCATAATATTACAAGAATAAAGTCATATTACGAGAATAAAGTCATAATATTACGAGAATAAAGTCATAATATTACGAGAATAAAGTCATAATATTACAAGAATAAAGTCATAATATTACGAGAATAAAGTCATAATATTACAAGAATAAAGTCATAATATTACGAGAATAAAGTCATAATATTACAAGAATAAAGTCATAATATTACAAGAATAAAGTCATAATATTACGAGAATAAAGTCATAATATTACAAGAATAAAGTCATAATATTACGAGAATAAAGTCATAATATTACAAGAATAAAGTCATAATATTACGAGAATAAAGTCATAATATTACAAGAATAAAGTCATAATATTACAAGAATAAAGTCATAATATTACGAGAATAAAGTCATAATATTACAAGAATAAAGTCATAATATTACGAGAATAAAGTCATAATATTACAAGAATAAAGTCATAATATTACGAGAATAAAGTCATAATATTACGAGAATAAAGTCATAATATTACAAGAATAAAGTCATAATATTACGAGAATAAAGTCATAATATTACAAGAATAAAGTCATAATATTACGAGAATAAAGTCATAATATTACAAGAATAAAGTCATAGGTTAACAAGAAAAAAGTCATAATATTACGAGAATAAAGTCATAATATTACAAGAATAAAGTCATAGGTTAACAAGAAAAAAGTCAATTATGAGAATAAAGTAGTAATTTTACGTTTTTTTTTCTCATAATATTCTGACTTTATTCTGTAAATCTCAGATGTTTTTTTCCCTGAATGTGGCCCTAATACTCTGTAGTACATTTGCACTTTGGCCCTCACTGCATTAGACTGATATACTATATACTTAGACTATAAACTGTGTTACCTTCTTCACAATACTCTAATGTTTTGCGGCTCCAGACAGATTTTTTTATTTTTTTGTTTCCTAAAATGTGTCTTTTGATAGTAAAGGTCGCTGACCTCTGGTCTAAGGTGTCTCAGGGGAGGAGAAGAGCCATGGTCCAAATGTGCAGATAGCAGGACAGGAAACCCAAAAGAGTGCCTTTGAGGAACAAACATCCATAATCAAAAAGAGGGAACATGATTGTTTCCTCCACCAGACATCCTGTATCTCATAAACTAGCCTAACACAAGCTAGTTTATGAGATACTAGCAACTTCTACAGCAGTGTTAGCAAGTGAAGTAACTTAGCAGTAAAGTTAAACAACAATCAGGGCAGTTTAAATAAACCGTCTTACTGTAAATCATGCTTTACAGTCCATATGTGCTCCCTATGAAGTGTAGCTCCGTTGCTGGGCGCTGATGTTGCGATGGAACCAACAATTGGCATTCACCTTCTTGACAATAATCTTAATCTCGTTCTTTGGCATGGCTAAAACTCTCGCGAGACTAGCTGCCCGTCGACCTATCCTGTTGTCCTACATATTCTATTGTACTTTACTTGAATATTTCCTTTTTCTGCTACTTTATACTTCTACTCCACTGCAATTCAGAGGCAAATATTTAATATTTTACTCCACTATAATTATTTAATAACATAACCTACTTTGCAGATTCAGATAATATACATATAGAATAATACAAAATATAATCAGCAAATAAATGTGATGATGATTTATTATAAGAATAGACAGTAATAAAGTACAGTACATAAAATAGTTGAAATTAAGATTAGATTTATAATTAGATTAATGCATCTGTACTTGTAATACAATAATATTATACATTATTATGAAATGGGCCATTATGCATATTAAGTACTTTAAGTATATTTTGATGCTAAAATAGTTAAAATTTTGAATGCATGACTTTTACTTGTACTACACACTGGCATTGCTAATTTTATTTAAGTGAAATATCAGAGTACTTCTTTTTTTTTATTGTTGCAAAAGTAATACACAAAACAGAGGTAGTGACATACAATACATAGAAATATACACAAATTGGAAGATAGACAAAACAAAGAAATAAATAGATATAACAATATTATTGTTATTAGAAATATGCAAACCAGTTGTTACTATGGTTATGTAGGGCACCGTATGTGTATGAGTGTGTGTGTATATATTTGTAACTGATATAAATAATATATGAGAGTTGTATCAATCTTCTCATCTAACTCTCGGCAAGAAAGTAAATAAGCGTGTTTAAATATTATTACACAAGACCAGTTACAGCACCTTGTGATGCTGAAGCAGAGGCTGGAGATGGTCCTGTAGCTCTCGGCCCACCACAGAGGGGGTGGGAGATGTTGCTTAAGATGGAGTTCAGTTTAGTCCTCAGCTTCCCCTCAGCTGAGAGCTTTTTTACACCAGTTTGTTTATCCTGCCTGCCTCCCCCGCAGCGGTGCTGCCTCCCAAGCACACCACCGACTGTACACAACAGAGGTTGCTCGCACAGAGAGGATTGAGAATGTCAGTCAAATTATAGAAAGAGATGTCGAATGGTGTTCCTAATTATCAGTCCACACGACCATAAATCTGTCGAATGAAACAGGATTTTGTGGAAATCTCCACAGGAAATACTGGAACATCATCTGATTATGGTAGAAGTATGCACATATTGATGCTCAGGTTATATTGACTGCTTAAATTTCCAGGGGTCAGATATTGTGTTGACTATACATGCTGCTCTACAGGTATATTTCTCAAATCTTTCAAATCACTGTGCATAACAAACCAGCTGCAGCACAACTTTTACTATTGTGCAATGAGTCGACACTTTTTTAAAATGTATGTGCATTATACAAAGTGTATGAATTTCAGATGTGTTCTGTCACCGCTCGCTGGTAATGATGAATTATTGACCATCTGCACGAGAAGCTTTTGAAGTATAAAATTGGTGCATAATGAGCCTTTGGTTTGGAGGCAGTTTCAGCTCCACCTCTCTCTTGCATGATTACATGTTGAATATTGATTATGCAAAAGCCTTTTAAATGACATTAGAGATTAAATCAGCTCTGCAGAAATCAAGCTTAACCTGTTCCGGTCATTGACACAAAGTTGATCTGCTGTATTTACTGTGCAGTGCATGTTTTATAGCATGCAAGGTAATTTTTACATATTTCTGCTGTAATTTTCTAGAAAAAGGTAACGACATCAAGCATCACCAAGGTGGAGACATCTTTAAAAGTGGGTCATACGTGTTTTAAACCACCTATGGGTTGAATATATTTTATGTGAAGTCATTCATTATTTTACTCATTAGCTGGTACTGTTACTACTTTCCCCCTCAAAGGACCACTCAGATAATAAGCCTGTAATTAAACCTGGCTGCAATGGTTTTTGGTGTCCACGGAGAGAAACAGGAATAGTAGCATAACTAATGCCAGCTTTATGTTGTGCAGAAAGAGCCTCAGATTAATATGGTCCGCTGTACTAAGAAGCAGTGACAGCCAGGCCTCAGTAATGTCTCTCTATATGTGGACCACGCTCTCTGTATCTAAGCACTGACGGACATGAAAGTGCCTTCTGATGTTCTGACCTGTGAGTTTACCTTTTGTTCATCCTGATCTATGTGCTCGTGTGCAGTCGGTCCTGCATTTTAGATCTGGGCTCTCAGTGAATCCGACCATGAAAAACGATTGTACTGTACCTCCATCAGAGAGTAGTCTATCCTGTGTTTGATTTTCTCTGGTTTTGATCTATGTTTGTATGTTTGTTGCTATGAAGTACTGACTGAATACCTCCTGGTTTAAAGTAAAATACATGTGATTTGACAGCAACAACACATCATTGAATAATATCATAAATGCCTGCAGGATTGTACATTTGAGCAACTGACTTAGAATATAATAATAATTGAACAATTGTGAAACTGACAACCCTCTACTGTACATTAAATTAATTATTGTGATTGGTTGCTGGATAATTGCCAATTATTACAATTTGTAGCCACACTTCAACATACTGGAGATGCAGTGATAGTCAGTGTCAGTTCGTTAATTGTTGTTTTTCCAATGATTCATGACATTTATAGTCAACATTATTATTAAAACCAGAAAATATGTTAATGCAATATATGATGTTTTATACTGTTAGGACCAAAACTATTATTTTCTTATTGATTAATCTATCAGTTGTTTGTTAGAGTAATAGATTGTTTGTTTATTCTTTAAAAGATCTGAATATTGTGGGAGAACATGCCAATCACAAGTTCCAAGAGCCCAAAGTGTTGCTTAAAATTGCTTGTTTTGTCTGACAAATAGTCCAAAAACCCCAAAAATATTCCATTTACAATGACACAAAACAGAGAAAAGCAGCAAATCCTCACATTTTAGACGCTGCTTGACAAACGATTTTTAAATTATCAAAATTACTGTTGTCAAATTTTAAGCAAATAATCGACCAAATGGACAGTATAGCAACAGAGAAACACAAACACACCAGAGGTTTGACAGGTTTCCCCACTTATCCTCAAATTACTTGTGTTCCAAATGTTGACCATCATGGCTCACCCCGTTGAGGTGAGCCGACCTATCAGAGGTCGGCCGTGATGTGAGGGGGAAGTGTCTGTGGCCTTTCAAACCCAGTTAGGCCTAATAGCCAATTAGCGGTTCAGAAGGAAGGTGAATGTCAGCTCATTGTTTTGATGACTGTCATAGCAGCGGGATAATACAGTATCTTAGCCTGGGGCAGGATTTCATATGTTATGGCATCTATTATAGGGATGCTGCCACCAATAAGGAACAGAGAGCAATCAACTATTGACTCTCATGGCTGGATTTTTAAATTTGCATTTACTAAAGGATCATAAAATAGGTGTCAAGCTCTGCGTTGACTTTAAATAGTGCAGTTGACCAAACGGAGAATCTGACTGTAATATATTGCAATGGAGGGAGAACCATTCATAATTTTAACAGCCAATTTTAGGGAAGGTTTAATGGAATGTAACAAGATGAAGTGAACATTCTGTTGCTATAGAAACCGCTACTGGCAGAGTTCCGGAGCAGTTTGTTAGACCAATTGCCGTTGTTATAATCCGCCATTTCGTTAGACTTGTGACTAAGCAAATATTGACAAGCGTCTTTTATATATATGCCCCAAATGTCCCTGCTGGACCGTTTTCTGTGTGCTCCTTTTATTACAGCTGTTTCCTGATTGTTGATTTGTGATTTAGTAGTATTATTGAATCAGTTTACTGCTAACAAAGCTAGCCATATAGCTGTCTGATGCTGATGTGATAACATTCTTAGTAACTGCATTGTTGGGCTATAGCTGTTGATGTAACTTTCTTTTTTAAATTTCCTATCGTGGACTCTAGCCTATACTGGTTACTGTATGGGGACTTAAAGAAACAGTTTAGTATTTTAGAAAATACACTTCAGAAGATCAATACCACTCTCATGTCTGTGCGGTATAAGCCTAAATATGAAGCTACAGCCCAGCAGCGGGTTACCTTAGCTTAGCATAAAGACTGGAAACAGGGGGAAACAGCTAGCCGGGCTTGTCCCAATGTAACAAAGTCTGCTTACCAGCACTTAAAACTCACTAATGCGATTTAATCTGTATAGTTCACTGCATAGTGTTGCACCTACTGTACCGTTAAGGGCGGTAGGTGCTCCCAGTATTACCTTCAACATGAGTAAATAGAAGATAGTCCAGCCAACATTTCTATGTGGGGCCCATGTGGGTAGTAAATGGGCTGAAAAACTGCCCCTATATGGGATTGTCCATGGGTTCCATAATGACCACGTGCCAATTGCAAAACCCATCTCGGCCCCAGGTTTACCTTATATGTGGGAACTACATTGGGAATACATGGCCTGAAATATGGGTTGTAAGTAGGTTTGTCCACAGTTTCCATGTTGGCCCCATGCACTAATTTCCCAGTAGTGACCCAAGGACCCACACGGGGACCAACTTAGTTGACCCAAGTGGGCGCCAGATAAGATGCCCATTTTGGGCCCATACCCACTTGGTACCCAGGTACCCCCAGCATAACCAATGTGGGGCCCACATAACCATGTTGGCCGGGAGGCTATACAGGAATATTGATACTATTAGAGAAGTGAGCCCAAATTGGAAAATAACAGATTTCAACTAAACATGTGAGTGATTTTTGTGAAAATGATAAACAGGAACCAATTCATTGATACCACCAATGAGTTTAGTTTCTAGTGCTCCATATACACCTGTGGGCTACTGAATCAGGCAGTTTAGGGCTCTTTAACTTAATGATACCATTATTTATGAACCTCTACTCGGACTGGTTGACAGTGTTGGTTCCACCACCCCCCTTAACAATGACTGCTCAGCTAATGGGAGCCATATATTAATCTGATTCAAAACAAATCGAAAGATGTGGACTACCATTATTTGTCCCCAGTCTGACAATCACACCAAGGTGGAACTCTTGGTGAATGGCTATTTCATTACATAAAAAAAAAAAATAGTGAACAATAGTAGTTTCATGCATTCACAACACTTCAGTAAAATACCAGACAGCAAAATCCAAAACAAAACCTGGCATATCATGCTTTCCATATAGGCCTACCCCTCCTTTAAAATGGGTGGCTGGTGTAAATGTCACTGTGGATTATCACTGAAGTTGTTAATAAATTAAGCATCTTTGCATACACTGCAGGCACATTCTAGGAGAAGAGTAATGGGACTTTAATGATCCCCACTGAGAAATAGGATATTATGACATTTACAGTTTTACTTTTGACATTTACAACAATGATCCCTGGGTACGTATATTTTAAACAATGCTAAAACATATCGAACATTCACATAACTCAGTATAGACTGTGCCTGGTAAATCATGGCTTATCATATATTATATATTAGACTCATTAAACCATTTTTTTGCATTTTAAAATATCACCCCTAGTAGTTCGAGACCTTTTAATCACATGCAAACACACTCAGCCAATTGAAATGGACGGCCATCCTCCTCCCTGTGCATGCCAACTAGCTTATTGTAAGTCAGGTTTGTAGTTAAGTGAATCCATGGGTGGTTGTTCACCTTAAAAGAACCATTTGAATTCAAAGCATCTCAAAGCATGGCTCTCAGCTATATTTACAGCTTGGATAGCGATCAAATGGGATCCTTGAGGGTCGATGAAAAGGAGCAGAACACAGCATGTGAAAACACACAAGGGAATGAGTCACTTATTGAGTTTCATGCTTCCTACACATTTTCCATTACAAACAAAAAAAAAAAAAAAGTATGTTTCCAGCATTTAATTTCTTGACTGCTTTTATTTAGATATGTTAGTGACTGTACGGGTATAGCTCCTACACTGAACACAGTTGTTTAAAGAACTGCATATTGTAGGTTAATGTGTGATGTGAATGTGGCTCATTTCTGCTTCTACTTTTAAAAGATCCAATCAAATCCAGTCCGTAAGTGATTATGAATAAGGCAATACTCTGCTTTTTCTGCAATCAATCATTAGACAAACACACTTATTTGCTTTTTGGAGAAGGTTAGATGAAGATAGATACCACGGTGCAAAAACCGAAGTGTAAAAACATCAAGTTTTTAGGTTTTACAGTGGGTTACATACAGGACTATTTCTTGACTGAGCCAGGCTAGCTGTTTTCCCATTTCCAGTCTTTGTGCAAGCCAACCCTTAAGCGAACCATCTCTTGGCGGTAGATTCATACTGTATTTAGCCTACTATACAGATATGACAGTGGTATTAATCTTCTCGTGTAATGGTGACTTCAAATGAAACTTGTGAGGTCGTGTTTACAACATGGGAAATCGTATATACACGATATGCTTGGCGTTCAAGTGGTTAAAGGTCCCATATCATAAAAAAGTGAGATTTTCATGTTTTTTTATTATAAAGTAGGCTTAAGTCCTATATAAATACTGTGAAAGTATCGAAACACTCAATCCACAGGGAAACACATACAGCCCGTATTCAGAAACTCTGCATTTGAAACAAGCCGTCAGGATTTCTGCCCATTCGTGATGTCACGAATATACAATATTTAGACCCTTGACACAATTTTAAACGTAAACATTCTAAATGTGTCCCAGTTTATTTCCTGGTTGTAGTGTATGTGAATGTCATCAGCTGACAGGAAGTACACATGGACCCAAGCTGTTGCCTAGCAACGCAATTCAGAGCGTTTCAGACAGAGGGTAAATACAGGCGTATACAGGCTGACAGTATGAGGAAAATACGTTTTTTTTTTAACATTACAGCATGTAAACATGTTCTAGTAGAAACACAAAATACAAGTGTGAACCTGAAAATGAGCATAATATGGGACCTTTAAGTCGTGAGGACACCGCTGCTAAGCAACTGTTGGCTTCTAGACTCATTTCTGATGTCAACAAACAAGTCACAACTCGTAAACTCTGAGCTTTCAGAAAATTTACACTTACAAGGTCGTGAACATCACAAAAGTTGGTGTTCATATGGACTCTTCTCGTGAACACAGTAAACACGACCCCATTTGAAGGCACCATAATTCTCAGCAAGAAAAAATAAATATGTGTATTTTGCAAAAATGTCCAACTGTTACTTTAAATTAATCTATAATTCTTCTTCTATGTTCTTGATCTAAAACTAGATGTGAACACTGAATGCTCAGCTCTGATCTTCCTCCATAGTAATCCCAGACCTTTATTCTACTCCACCGCAGATGCTGAGAGGATGTTTACCCGCTCTGTGGTTTCTTCTGCGAGCACCATGAATGACCAGAGAGTCATTACTGCATGAGACGACAGGTTCGAGCAAGTCACTTCTCAGAGGCAACGGGGAGCAGGAAGACACAGATTTATTTATGGGACGAGTGCGGCATTGAGAGAGACACTGGGAGCGGTGGGAGGGCCTCTGCTGAAGAGTAGATAGATAGATGGATAGACAGACAACACATCTAAATTGCGTACGAGTATTAACACTATCATTATCATATATTATAGGGTAGGAATAGAAAGAGTGAGCGTCCTGAGAGGGATGTAGCGTGGCTGGTTTTGTTCCCTGTTTACAAGGAGGCTCCCTCTTCTTATCTCGGCACATTTGCAGGTGCTCCGTCACAGGCAGACCTCGCTATCTGCTAATCTACCACAGTTGGGAGTCGAGAGCCGGAGCAGCAGCAGAGTTGAGGGAAAAGCAAACGGTTCCTCTCTCACAAATAATAACAGATCCGAATACTTTGAGGGACGCTTATCTAAAAAGAAATCTGTAGGTGTTGCTGATTTGTGGTATTGATTTTTTTTTAAAGTGTCATAAGATATCATAAAGTACTGTTGTAGCTCAAAATGTTGGTTTTTACAGTGGCGATTGCCTCTTGGAAATGTGTTATTGGAAGGTGGGAGTGTAGTTTGAGAAGCTGAAAGGACGGAGGAACGAGTCTCTGTGAAGAAATGGGCTTTTATCCAATTGAGGGAAATGTTTCATGTTAGTACCTCGAATTGACAGCGGACATATTTCAGAGAGAACTGTGGTGAAATAGAGATGATTCCAATTAGATATAAAATATCTGAGAGAATCCAACGTATTCTCATACAATGGTTTGTATGATATCTTACGAAAAAGATATTCCTCCTTTTTCATTAGTTTTCCTACTAATGTCCAGCAACACGTGTCAATTTCCGCTTATTACATGCATAGTCTTTCAAAAAAAAAAAAAAAGTCTTGTCAAAATAAACTTCCAATAACTTCCTATTCATGCCTTTACGTTCAGGCAACAAAACTACTTAGTTAGGTTTAAGCTACAACACTACTTAATTAAGTTTAGGCAACTAAACCACTTAGTTAGGTTTAAGCTACAAAACTACTTAGTTAAGTGTTGGCAACAAAACTACTTAGTTAGGTTTAGGAAAAGATCGACTTGGTTTGGATTAGGCAACGAAACTACTTGGTTAGGTTGAGGAAAAAATCGACTTGGTTAGGTTTAGGCAACAAAACTACTAAATAAAGTTTAGGAAAAGATCGCGGTTTGACTTAAAATAACTCCGGAAGTGGCGTTATGTACATGACAAATAAATCAACGTTGACTTCTGGTTTCACACAGGATACGAACGCCGGCCACCTGAGTGAAAGTCCAGTATTTTTAGACCCACACATCGACCCCGACCTCCCTACGCGACGTGGCTGTGACTCGTGTCTAGAAGGTAACTTGAAGGTAACCCGCAAGTTCGCCGCTCTTTATATTTCCTGGTTCACGATTACGTGAATTGCACAGAAATTGATTTTGTGGGATATAAACAAATTACAGTCCATTACTAACACCAGCCTAAATAGGCTCCTGCAGTATTAAAGAACTCCATGCTGATATTACATTACAGGCTCTTTAAAAAAGTGTTTGTTGTAAAACAGCATCAATTCCTTTATGAACCATGTTGAATGTGGAACATTTTTCTTGATCAAAACAAAAATCTGCTCCAAACTGCCCTCCACCCCGCCTCCCAACCTTTACTGGATTTTACCACAGCAAATTGCACAGGAAAGAACCTGTGCAGAGGAGCTTTTATTACTTTTTCTCAATTCTTTGACAGCTTTTAACTGAATTGTCTGCTCGGGCCTGTGGAGTCCAGACACAGGCCGGAGAACGCTGTGACATCTCCACTCCCCTCAGCTCTAGTGCTGCTGCCTTCATCCAATTTACCATGAAAGGAATCCAGACAGTCCCATAATATGACCCACGGCTGCCCCGATTGAACACGGTCGACAACTCTGTGCCCGGGCTTCACACACATAACCAGCACGGCTATCTACAGAGGACCACTGGCTGCCTGCTACCCCTTGATAAGACCCGTTGCCCAGGGAAAGAGTGGACAGGTCCATCTGGCGGCATTTCATAGTGAAGAGTGCCCCCTGGTGCCTCTGAGGTCGCAGCACAGCTACACAGCCAACTGAGTCGTAAACACATCGCCTCCGACTGTAATCAGGGGGTGGTTTTACTGCCGGACACAGATTACAGCAGTGTTTCCTCTCTGATTTCATGCAGCGCCTGTGCTTTGGGTATTTTTTTGTTGTTTTGGTTCCACATCCATCCTCGTGTCAGTCACAGTTATCTTTCTAATGCAGGCGACTGCAGGGACTGGATTTTTTTCCCTCAGATACTTTATCTCAATGAAAACATGATTTGTCAGCGTTAGGGCTGTACCTCCATTTGTTTTAAGGGGAAATTAGAAAAAAATAAATAAATATATAAAGCTTTTTTAATGTCACTTTTTTCTTGTGGTGCTGACACCTTGTGAATAATTAGAAATCAACGCTACGCAGCTCAATATAATCCCAAGTTTCTGACTGAATGGAGGAAACTCAAAACTAGTGATTAGTTTCCTGGTGTGAAAGTGTTTTTGGCAGTTTGATTTTAACCCTTAAACTGTCCTTTAACTGTCCCGAGATCACAATAACTTTTCTCTCTCTAGGAAGAGACAAAAGACACACTTAAAGGTCCAATATTATAAAAAAGTGAGATTTTCACATATTTTATATTATAAAGCAGGTTTAAGTGCTATATAAATACTGTTAAACTATCAAAACTATCAATATACGGAGAAATACACACAGCCCGTATTCAGAAATTGTGCGTTTGAAACAAGCCGTTAGGATTTATGTCCATTTGTGATGTCACAAATATACAATATATAGATTATTACACGGTTTTAAACATAAACATTCTAAATGTGTCTCAGTTTATTTCCTGTTGCAGTGTATATGAATGACATCAGCTGACAGGAAGTAAACATGGACCCAAATTGTTGCCTAGCAACGCAATTCCGTTGAAATGCACTAAAACAGAGCGTTTCACACAGAGGGTAAATACAGGTATAATCAGGCAGACAGTATGAGGAAAATAAAGTTTTTTTTTTATATTAAATCATGTAAACATGTTCTAGTATAAACACAAAATACAAGTATGAACCTGAAAATGAGCACGATATGGGACCTTTAATGTGTTAATTTTCTTCCACATAAGAGATAACAACACATGGATCTGCAAAAATATGTGAGCTTTGGTTAAACGGCAAACCAGGATAAACCTCTGCTGCTGCAGAGGTTTATCCTGGTCCTCTTTAAAGATATACAAACTAATGAAATGAATAAATTGCTAGGAGCAACAACAGCATCCCTGTAGCTGTTTTGACATGAACAAATTTACAAAAATACTGAATATTGGCACACATTTCCTGCGTCCTCAATCCAAAAATACACATCTTCCTGTGTTTCTCTCTCTGAGAGACTGAGAATAGAAACAGAAATGGAGCAAGAGACAGTGAAACAGAGAATTTTTACCTTTTTATTTACCAGGCTGAAAGTGTGTGCGAGGGTCAGCTCCCCATTTCTCATGGTCAGCGTGTATCATTTTTTGGAGAGTGTGACAAATTGGGGCCCTCGGCTCTGTGATAGAGGCGACCAGGACCATCTAGCCTGCATTATTTATGAGGAGTGAGAGCGGCGATATGGTGTCTACCACCATAGCAAAGCTACAGATAGTCAAACTGTATCTGCACACACACTCTGAGAAACAGGAAAAGAAAGCAATTACGGCACCAACTAAAGAAAATGCTTTGATTAAGATTTGGTTTTCTTTTAGAGAGTGGGTTCAAGATGAACTTACTCACTTTTTTTAAATAGTAGTGATAATTTTTGAGTATGTTTTGACCAATTACAGACAAATAAACACAATCTGTATACATTGTAATGAGCATATTTTCAGAACCTATAGCGTACTGTATGAAATATAGTGTATATATGTCATTGAAGTAGTTCAGATGTTGGTTATATTTTCTTATTTGCAGAAAAACAGCACACTCTTGTGGTGTGAATGCAGTAGGGTTTTCAACATCAGCACCATACTGTTCCTTACTATTCATTATCTACATATGTCGTGCAGAGATTTAGGATATGAAAGTACAAAAGCATAAATCATTTTATTATCTCAGTTCTGCTCTCTTTTGTTGCCAGGGGTAACTCTTTAGTCATTTTTAATTAGCTTTTTTTTTTTTTAATCTAATGGTATAAATGGACATTTTTTTTCTCTGTTATGTTTTATTCATAGTATATTAATCTTCCTTCAAGTTATTAAAGTATAAGTAAATCTCAGCAATCAAGGTAAAAAATGAGGTGCAAATGAAATGTTTTACTTGCAGGAGAAATAACTGTAACAGCATGTATCCCCGAAACACTGGCCCATGGTTATTATTTTTCGTATTACGGGTATGTGGTGCACAGTGAGTTGGGGATATTGAATTTTGTTATTAAATGAAAAGGCTAATGTGAGAAACAAATGAGAACCAAAATAAATACTAGAGAACATCTTGCAGTAGGATCACACCAGCTGCAATGTCAAATCGGACCAGGGGTGTAAAGTGAGGGGGCAATGGCTCCTTCCCCACTTCCTACCCACTCTACTTCCAGCGCCCTTGTTCGGATCACACCTATCTTCACACTCGGCATTCATTTTGATCTCAACTACACATCTGTAAAGTTTCATGGCTGCGTCTTGCACGATTGTGACGCTATCTCGGTGACAAAATCACTCAAAACTGTTTCTGTGGTAGTTCCCGCTACGGTAGACGTCTCCATGACGACACACGTGGACGTAGTCACTGTGACGTCACCCATTGGTTTCTCGACTGACGTTTTGAAGCCTCAAGTTCGGCATTTTGGCCGTCACCATCGTGGTTATTTGCAACCAGAAGTGACATGAGAGGGTGGAGCTAAGCACAACCAAACTTTGAATAAGGTACTTTTAGGATCGTGTCCAGGAGGTAACCGCAAATCGCAAAATCTGATCCGAGATCTGCAAAAACTCTCATGACACTCGCTGCCCGACGACCTATCGTAACCTTAACTATTCAAGGTCAATTTCTAAACGTAACCATCTCGCGAGAATTTCCCCAGTTTGCTGGTTCCCTTCTAGACATGTCCCACTTTAGGGGACCAAAAAGGTTATAATTAATTTCCTGAACTGAAAACACACTGAGAAAGGGTTAAAGTTGTAAGACGAAAACACGGAAAACTCCCAGACCGGACAACGCTGTGGTAGCGACCTCGCGATAGAGACCATAATAAACTCATATTTACAATGTTTACTGAGGTAATAAATCAAGTGAGAAGTAGGGTCATTTTCTCATAGACTTCTATACAATCTGACTTCTTTTTGCAACCAGAGGAGTCGAAAGAACTGTTAGAAAGAATGCAGGTTTAAGGCACTTCCACTTTGGCTTCATTTCTCAGACCCGATGTTGCCGACACACACACACACACACACACACACACACGCAGACTCACAAGGTGAAAACAATACCAGCGGCTGGTAAAAATGAGAGTTGGGACCTGAATTATTCTCGCATCTCTAATAACAAGACAATACAAAACAAGTAAATAAAAGCAAGGAGAGACTTCAATATCTCTTTTTTATTAATTCTGACACACTGCGGTCAGATAGAAAAGTATGAGAGTTACACTTTTCAAGTTGCTTCCATGACTTGTGCAAACACTAGACGGTATCTGGGAGAAAATCCTCTGAAGGAAAAAAACGAATCGGAAAAGAAAGACATCGAAATGCAGAAGAGAAATGAATAAGTGCATTTAAACCTATGTGTTGATTCTTTATGCAGTATTTATTGATTCCCAGCTTCATATAAACTGGATGTTGAGGCATAAACATAGTACATTTGAACAAAAATATAACCAATATTTACAATTATTGTATTAAAAATACAAAAACAACTGATACGTACTCCACCGATTGTCTTTTTAAAAGACATACAGGTCAAAGTAGTACAAGAAAGAATGAAGAAAAGAAGGTCATCACCAGCTAAATGTACATTTCTCACTGACATCACACATCAAACGGAGTAGCAGTTCTACCTACTACACTTATCTTTACGCTTGTACATTTTTGTGCAACTTTTTGTTTTTCGAAATAGGACTCGGCCCGCTAATATGCACATTATCTTCAGAGTTGAATGAAAAGTGAATGATGCATGTCACCACTGTATTACAAACAAATTATTAACAATCTATCTGCAGCCATTACAAAAAAATTACAATAACAAAAAAAAGAAAACCCAGGAAATTATTAGTGTATAGTCACAGACCACAGTGGAAAACTCTGCACTCATTCGTCTTTTTCTCAGTCTGTATAGTTTCCAGGACTGATCAATGTGATCAGTGCGACTCAGTGATAGAAGAAAACTAAAAAGTTACTTTTCACAATTGGATTTTCTAATCGTTCTGATTGGCAGCCTTGAAAAAGTTTTCTTCACGTGTCGTCTTCCTCACCGGAGTCCAAAATAAAAAAAAAAAATCTTCAGTCACTTCCATTGATGGCGAGATATAGCGGAGAGCTGGATGCAGGCGTTAGCGATATACATACAGCATCCAGTGAGCTGTAACAGGTGAGAAGAACAGCAGAGGGAGAAGTGTGTGTAGACAACAACGCTGTAATGCTCATAGCGAGTCTGGTGATGATGATGCCGTCTTGAAGCCACACGAAAACAGAAAGAAGATGCTTCATCTTGTACTGAGTCTTAACGTCTTGGGGGGGGAAGTATCTTGAATAAGGCATTTCACTCCACTCTACTGCTTGATTCAAGACTTGCTCTTGAAACAAGGTGATTTGTGACAGGAACAACCATGCGAAGAAATGTATGCAATCATGGCATCGTAAGGCGCTTTGGACATTCACAAAATGTGGGGGGGGGAAAGCCAAATCTGAATTTGTGGATGCTTTTATCTTGAAGGGGAATATGTGTGTTATAAGACTCTGTACAAGATCAGTTTGTAAAAGTTAGATAGTTAAAGAGGTTCACAATTTAACTACACATTGGCAGCTTCTGAAATATGCTGATGTTGTTCTGTGATCCCGTCACACCAAAATGAAATCAACACTTTTCTAATGTCAGTGAGTCACAGTCTGTACTTTACCTGACATCAGCTTTTAATATGGGCAAAACCTCCAGGATTAAATCTTCAATAACACTTTATAATAACCATCATTTATAAATGATAAATTGATAGTGAATTAAACTTAATTAATATGTATTTTACAATTAACAAACAATAACATGGTAATTCATAATGCTTACTAATTTTAAAATATATATATTTTTTATTTTTAGATTAATATTATTTTGCATATACTGTAGGTGTTATTTGATTTGTTGAACAAAATGTGACGATGTTCATGTAAAGAAATCAAGAAAATACTAATTACAAAATATTAATTATTTCTGTTATTTTATCATTGGTTTGTGCAATATGAAATAATTAGTTATAAATTATATAATATAATTAGTTATAAATTATAAATTCTATGGTCTGTTATTTCTTTATAGCAGACCGTTGCTATGTATAACAGACCGTTGCTATGGGCGCAGTTCTGATGTCGGATGTTTTTGTGTCAAATTATTAGTAAGTAAGTAAGTAGTCGTGTAATAAGCGGGATAATGTACAGCTAGCCGGTCATTATTGTGAAATAAACCCCTCGCTGTATATTATCCCTTACTTAGTAAACATTATTTAATTATCATTGTGTTATTTATTAACAGTAAAATAACTATTAACTTAGTTTAAATAAATATAAATTTACCATTTATAAATGATTGTTATTATAAAGTGTTACTAAATCTTCTCTACTGCAGCTACAGCCTAACTTTGTGTAACCCCGAGTCCAACATGTTCGCTCAGTTTTCAGTGGGTGGTCAATCACCTCTGTGCTTTTTGATATCACCTTCAGGCCAGTAACAAAAACTCTGGATGTAACAGCAAGCAACAGGATGAAGAAAAGACTCTGATACAACCAGACGAGCTCCGAGGTGGGATGACAGTCAGATATGGTTCACTCATACCCTGGTATCCAGGCCAAATGTCTGGGAACATCTAGGATTGTGCTGAAAGTGCTATTTTTTTTTTGTTTTAGAAATTACGTTTTTGTGTATGTACTGGTACATAAAATGTACTTTGTGTGTGTATATGTGTGTGTGCATGTAGGTATGTCAGTACACTGTGCATGTTGGTTCTCCCTCCTCCTAGCTTTGATTTGAACCAACACTTGATAAGCTTTCACATGTGAAACATGATATAATACTGGATTTAGAGTTCAAAACACTCAACAACAGATGGGTTTGTTTCAGTCCAGGCAGAGAAAATGGGCTGACTTGGTTTCTCTTTTTCGGCCCCCAGAGTGCAATCAGTCAGAGGAAATAACAAAAACAAAAAAAAAAGAAATCTAGTGGGAAGTTGAAAATGTTAAGAGTCAAGTCAACCGTTGTTTCTCTCCGTCTTTTTAAACGATAGTCTGTTTTGTTCTGTTTTTTTTTTTTCAGAAAGTAGAAAATGAGAAAGTGCAGATGAAGCTCAACACGTCATGATGCTGTTGTGTGTTTGTCTCTGGGTTGGGGGCCGGTTTCTAACAGCAACATCTATGTGGTTTTTGTGGTTATGCGGCCAGGTCAGGTCGACCACCCCCCCCGGCACCAGTTAGGTTTCTGTAGTCTTATTTTTCCAAAGTGCCAGGCATTTCGTCATCGTCTTTGACCTTCTCTCCATCTCTTCTTCACAGTATTTTTTGCATGCAGGGTCATTCAACCCCCTATGATGCTTTAAGGCAGGGGAGGGAGACGAGCAGAGGAATCCACCAATCAGGAGGGAGAGCCAAGTGGAGGAGGCAGGCACGTACGTAACTGATGATGAGTCCATTGGTCTGTCTATCTGTCAGTCTCTTTAATCCTGCCCACCCCGAACCAGGGGGACTTCAAGTTACTGCAAAAAGGACGTCCGCTGGTGTCCCCTCAGACCGCCGACACCTGTTCATCCTCTGTGAAAACAAAGTGAAAGGTTATTTTAGACACGTGGATATACAAACTATTTTCTAAGTTCTATAAACTGAGTTCAAGACACAGTGAGAAGTGTTTACTTCAGTGAAAGCTGAAAACTAAAAAGAGAAGCTGCAGCAGTGTTCAGTTAGAATGAAAACCTGCCTTCCTATAGGTCACAAACTATGACAAAGGACATTTTGCCAATTCCATATTTTTTCAGGTATGTTAATGGCTCATGGTAGCACACTTTGTGATGAGCAGGGGCTGTTGTTGAACTCCCCGATGTTTCATATAACACAATACGACCCTGGATGTCCACTGGATGCTGATGTGTCATGTTTCAGGTGTGCAATCCCATCTACTCCTTAGCAGCCAAATCTGCAATATAGTTTTGATTTGAGTTGCTGACATTTTTTGTTTGTTTTCCAAACATATTCTTTACATTTGTGTCTCATTTACACAGTGGGTGACAGATGTTTTGTGGCTGAACGTTTTCTCTGTAATTACTGTGCTACCCCATGTTGCCCTGTATCTCTATCTCTTGTTAATTAGCAGCAGGAAAAGTTTCAGTTTCTCTCTTTTTTCCTTCACTTTCAACTTTTCTTGCTACTTACTGACAAATAAGAAAAAATAGTTTTGCTGTTTATGTTACGACAAAGTCAGTAACAAATGAAATGCATCATTTCAAGCATATTTAGATAGTAGAGTGAAAAAAGATGCGTGTGAGACGCTACGCTCACATGACCAGTGGACGGAGGCAGACTGGATGGAAGGGAAGGTGTATTTTTATCGCCTCCAGCAGAGATGATCGACACAGCTACATCCAGCGGACATTAGGGGTCAGAGTCGGCTACGCAACGGCAACGTTTAATGTAATGTAAGAAACTTTTATTAACATTTTTACTAAATCTTTATTCCCTTTGTCTTGTAAACTTCACTTTTCATGTACTGATATGAACAGAAAACTATGGAAGCCCATTTCCACCAATGTGATGAATGAAAAAAAGATCCTATAAGTCATCATAATGAGAAACCTTCTCAAAATAATGAGTTAGTATCTCAAAAGTCATTACTTTGAGGAAGCTTCTCGTTATTTTGATATACTCTCATTATTTTGAGATAGTAAGTCATTATTTTGAGAAAGTTTTGTAGTTATTTTCACATACTAAGTCATTGTATTGACAAAGTTTCTCATGATTTTGAGGTATTTAGTCATTATTTTGAGATACTAGGTCATTATTTTCAGATAGTATGTCACTGTTTTGACAAAGTTTCTCATTATTTTGAGAAAGTTTCTAGTTATTTGGAGATACTATGTCATTATTTTGAGGAAAAATTCTCATTATTTTGAGAAATTTCTCATTATAATGACTTACAGGATCTTTTTTTCCATCACAAGGCTAAGTTTCTATCTTAATTTTTGCTTTAACTGGTTGAAGTGGGCTTTCATAGAAAACAATGACCGCCTGGTAGGTAGAAAAATATTCTAAAAACTGCTTTGAAAAATTGTTGGAAATATTTTTTTCTTTCTCTGCACGCTTTCAATAATTATACTGTACAATTTGCATGTGCTATTTTTACTATGTAGCATCTGTCAAAAGGACAACAGATGCCACATTAGCGTTTATTAATGTAGAAACTAATGTCAAACTTTCAAACCTTTGAAAAACACTGGACAACTACGTGTCTAGAATATATAAAAAGTGCAGCTACAATAACACAGAATTCATCCAGAGTCACTGTAGGGCGAGTCAGGTGCGTGCTGGTGCAGGAGGAGAATGGAGGTGCATGTTTTCAGGCATTGAGTTTGATTGCATGGTGAGAGGATCCTAACAGCACTGTGCCTGCTGATGGATGCTAGTGGGCACAGTGTGTGAGACGGTGAGAGAGGAGAGAGAAGGATGTGTGGTGGCAGAGAGGAGGTGGTGAGTTTCTGGGTCTAACCAGTATGACTCATGCATGATGACATATCGTGGGTTAAAGGTGAAGGTCCCACTCCAGATGAACAATCCCAGATCATAAATACTAAATGTCTGAATTTCAGGTTGTGATTGGGAACAGAGGATTGTGATTTGGAGTGGGACCGGTCCTACTGTGGGAAGCTGTGTGAAGGAATGGTCAGTCTCAGTCCAGGTGTGTGTTCCTGTTCACATGCAGGTTCATTGGAGTGGAGGGGGGGGACCTGATAAATTAGTTTTTACCTGCCTTGGGGAGAGGGGCCCTGCCTGTTAACCCCCGTACACACACTCTCATGGTCTGGGAGTCTCAGGTGTATGCTGTGCCACTGGCTTTGGCTTCCTCAGAGCGACTAGTTTGGAAGACAAGGACTCACCCTCCTCTTCCTCCTCAGCCTCTTGCTCCTCGGCCGGCGAGCGCGTGCGGTGGAGGCCGCCCGCCCGCTGCTTGGCCCCCTGGTGGGCCAGGTGGGAGTCGGGCGACTGGGTGACCATGCGCGAGCGCTGCAGAGCCGTGGTGTAGTCCGGCGGCCGGCGGCCCGAGTGGGTCGCCGTGGACGTGGGGACAGACGGGGCTGGGTGCTGCCCTTCGGCGAGGTCGGAGATGGTCAGGGCGGTGTAGCCGGGGGGAGTCGGGGGAGGCTCGCGGTAACGGCTTTCTTTCCGCGCTGAAGGGACACAAAAGAAATGAAGATGATGAAGGAACTCAGGAAAGCTTTTAGAATACTATCCATTCGCTGGGTGTAATTTATAACTTTTTAAAAGTCTTTCAGGGGAGCATTTTCCACCACTTTTTCATAGTGATAGCAGAAAAATGACAGGAAATGAAGGGAGAGAGAGAGAGGAGGGATTAAATGCAACAAAGGTCCCCAGGCAGAAATAGTCAGCATCTTAAATCCCCATGCCACCAGGATGCACCAGAGTTAACATTTTTACAACTCTTTTGCAAAATATTTTGCCTCAACAAGTATAACTACATCATTTTCCTTAGAGGCTTGACCAATCAGCAGTGCAGTCACTCACAAAGGAGTCCTTTACCCCCAGCGGTGATGGGTGACGGGGAAGGCCGGCCGATCTGCTTGGCCTCCTCTGACCCGGTGGATGTGATGCTACTTGTTTCCGGGTCGGCGTTGACGTCCTTCCCTCCTCTCCTCTTAATGGTGCCGGTGTCTCCCTCAGAGTCCTCTCCCCAGTACGCAGCTGAGGATGAGGAGGAGCTAGCGGATGCCCAGCTCCCCCTGGCCTGGGCGGCCCACAGTGCAGCGGGCCCCCCTAATAAGGCCTCCGGTCCGCCGGGAGGGAGCCCTCCGATGCCGCCACCGCCTCCGCCTCCACCGAAAGCCAGAGTCTCCCAGCTACGCCCCTGCTGCATGGTCTGGATGTTGTCGTGGGAACCAGAGGAGCAGGAAGTCCAGGAGCCGCGGCCGCTGTCTGCGGCATCGAGGGAAACGCGATCGCCCTGATCCTGAGTCAGCTCCTCTGAGCTGGGTGAGGAGAGCACCGTAGGGCAGCCGGTGTAAATGCCCCGACAGTCCTGCATCGATGAATATGACCTATGAAACGATACAAATAAAGAAGAGTTACTGAAGTTTGAAGAACAGATAAATAAAACTCCATCTCAAAACAAACAACTTTAAGTTCCTACCCGAGGCTGTACTGGTCGGGGTCGGTGGTGGCTCTTCGTTCCAGCCGCTGTCCCACGATGTGTGACTCCCCGACTCCTCCAGAGTGACGGAGCCTCCTCTCCTCCTGGGCCATGTCGAAAGAGGAGTTACTGACGAGGCTGGAGCGAGACGAGATCTCACTGTGACCGGAGTCCGAGTAGGCGTCGCCCATCCTGTTGTAACCTGGAGGAGAGAGGAAGAAATGGTCATCCATCCATCCATTATCTTATACTTATCGTATTTAAAAAGAAAAGGATGATAAAGCCCTAACATGAACCCCCTGCATGCCGACCAGGTCTCAGCCACACAAAGCTCCAAACATCTAAATAACTTACGGTGGGTAAACGTTTTTTTTAACTCTCATCATAAATCATCTGTAATTCACATCTCTTATCTCAGTCAGTCTTTTTAAACAGACGGCAGGGATAATTGTAGAGTGCCACTTCCAAGTGAGCCAACCAGCTCTTTAGGGATAAGTGCATTAGATTCTTACTGAAACAGCAGTTTGCTACGACACAGCGCTGGAGAGTGTGGAAAGTTTAGATAATAAGCGCGAAGGGGGACGGGGAATTACAAAACAACGTCTGGTAGAATAGAGAGAAAACCCTGGTTATGATTGCTGACACATGTAAGGACATATTTTCTAGTTATAGCCGGCTGTCATTGTGGCATTTACTGTAGCTCAGCTATAGAGTTGAAGAGTCAGGCGGTTGTATTCCCCAGCCACTACCGGCATAAATCACCTCAATAGCCTCCTCAATCCTGTCTAGACTTTTGAAGCTTTAACTGTAAAGATGTGGAGAAAACATGAGCCACTAAAAGTTGACATAACAATTAAACTAAGGCAGATGAACTCACAGGACTCACTGGAGGTTCAGGCACTGACAAAACAGTTTCTAAGTTAATTTAAGCACCAGATCCAGAACAGTAAAGACAACAGAGGTTTCTCTATAGAGCCAGAGTCCTGTAGTCTCCAGTCAAACCTTCCAGTCCAGCAGCTTCTACAGCCAGCTGCATGAAGACAGTTACATGTTGCTGCATGCTTGCCCCACTAACCTTTTGGATCAAATTTAGCCAATTTTACTTTTTTTGTAGTGAACAACGTTAAAATTATGGATTGTAATTATTGATGATATTTTGCGTATTTTAATTAGGCTATTTGACTTCTAAACTTCAGGCCTTTCTCACTTTAGGGTGCTTTCACAAGCCAACATTGAGTCCATTTTAATCAAACTCTAGTGCGGTTCCTTTGGGCAGTTATGAACGCAGTAATCGTACTCTGGTGCAGACCAAAAACAACCTTGGAAAAACGGTCCAATGTCACCTCTCGCAAGCGGTCTCGGACCGTTTCCAAGCGAACCCTAGTGCTGTTTGATTGCAGCGAGACAATGAAGACAATCCGACCCAATTGCAGGAAGTGAACCAAAATGCAGAGGGATTATGGGCTGCCTTCGCGGGCATTTGTTGAGATGGACACAGGTAAATGAGAGGTTAACATGACTGGGAGAGGACCGGCCTGGACATCTGCAGAAGTCCAATGTTTGCTTGACATCTGGGCCGAAGAGAACATACAGAATACGCTAAATAAAGTCCACAAAAACAGTGACGTTTTCAGTCATTGGAGATAAACTGGAGGAGAAGGGATTCATGTGCGCAGTAGATCAAAGTGAAAACACTTGGCCCTGCTCCTTCGTACACGCCCCGATGCAAAACATTGTTTCATTTGGTCCGCTTTCATTTGTGCAAACTAGAAAACAAACCAAAAGTATCAATTTCACTGTGATTCGGACTAGCCAAACGGACTATGGCTTGTGAAACAGCCCTTAAAGTATATTAGCTTTTGTATTTAAGGTACTTTGTGCCTTTTAAAATGTTCTTATTTACATGATGGTTTTATTGCCCTGTCTGTCCTGTGCCATGAGCTCACCAAGACACGCTTCTAGCAACGTGTGTTGTAATGGCAATGAAGTTAACTTTTACGCTGTTTAATGGAAAAACACTGACAGCCAACGTGGCTGAACAACAAAAAGGATCACTGGATCGACCAAAAATGTCATGCTCAGCAACAAAGATGTAAAAATCCTAAAACCAAGAATTATTAGCATTACTTAATTAACTTAAAACATATGTTTTCTGGCTTAAATTAGTGTTGACTTACATTTAATTTACTACTTTTATTTATTATCTTTTATTATGTGTTTTTATTCTTCTTGTTTCTTATTGTCATATTTTTTGACAATAATGACAATAAAGTGTCGTGAATCTTGAATCTAATGCATCTGACACCAGACTAGTTAGATTCTCAGGCGTACTAACTTCCCATTAGACCAGTACCAGTGTATCTGTGGCCGCAGTGGTTTAAAGGAGGGATCATATATTTCTGCCAGTCACAGGATGGACACTGGTACCCAACAGCACATCTGAAACATAATGCAATGCACACTGGCTGCCACCAGGTGGCATTTGTGGCACATGGTGACAGAAGGAAGGAGCCTGGAGATGGTGAGGGAGGGAGGGAGGATTACTGGCTTACCCTTCTTGGGTGAGCTCTGGGGGGAGGTGGGAGGGGAGGAGAGCTGGGAGGAGGCGTTGGACACGGTGTCCTCTGGCTGCCTCCGGTGCCTTTCGTTCCCCTCCTCTGACAGAGACAGGATCTTCTTCAGAGACTGGGGGGAGCTGGTGCCTGCAGACATTTACAAGAAGATGAGCAGAATTAGCATGAGGAACGCTGCCATTCCCCCCCGGGGGGGGGGGGGCCGGGATGCTAAACTGCATTGTCTGGGATTTTTGTTGTTGTATTTGCTTGTTGTCAGACAGCCTCTAGGTGGCAGCACTGTCATAAAGAAGCTGGCTCTGCTATTGTCTGCAAATAACAGGATGAGGAAGAGAAAACAGGGCAATGGTGGCACGTAGAAGGACAAACAGGAGATTTATAAAAGCTTATTTACTCTTGATCCATAACAACACTGTTGTACAATAATATCTTGTAATAATGTCGATCTTCTTGTTGGGACCATTGTAACCACTATTCTTAAAAGTAAGGAGATTTTACCTTAACTATTACATCACATGTCCTTCACAATAAAATATAAGTAGATCAGTTACTCTGGTGGATTGCACAGTTCAGTCTTGTTGGATATTTTCCACTACAAGAATCATTTTAATCAATCTATTTAAGTTTATTATTTTAAATGACACATGCATGGTGCTTTACTAAATAGATTTACACATGTTTTTCAATATAAATACCTCTCTGAAATATAACTTTTCCAAGACAATGAAACATATAAGTATAAAAAAAATGTATTAGAATATGATGTGTCGGTCAGGACATCTCTGCAGCACCACAATATTTAATTTAAAATGGTATTTTGACACATTTTGCCTTTAGCAAATATTGCGCCCCCTGCGATTTGAAAATTGCAGTTGTCCATATTGCGATTTCAATATAATTTAAATTAATTGTAAAGCCCTAGTTGTGTGGGTATACATTCAAAATGACATATTCATCTTAATCTTACCAAAAGGCGGCAGATCCTTGACTGGCACTTTCTTTCGGGATGGGTAAAGGGCCACGGCGGGGACCTGCAGGGCCTGGTTTCCTTTGGCCAACTGGCCCCTCTGTTGGCTGGCAGCTCTGGACACGACCGGGGAGGTGTCTGGTCGTTTCCCACCGGAATTCTTGGGCACTGAGTAGGGTGAGAAATAATTTTTTTTAGGCTTTAAAATGAAATGTGTATGTAGAAAGGAGTTATGAGAAGGCAGGAATTTGCTGGTGATTGATAGTTTAAGCTGCTCAAAACTGTGCCCGAGAGTCTCGTTGACTGGCGATGCATTAGCAGCAAGGGAAGTTGGCATTAACAATGTGAAACTGGCCTAGTGATTCACTCATTTGTATTCACTGCCAATGAGTCTTAAAGTAAGACTGAGTGTCTTGTTACTCCAGCAGTCCCACCCTGTCTGTGTCTGCTGTGAATCCTGGGAACATCCATGTGTCTCGAGAGAAATATGCAGTTAAACAAACTCAACATTTAACTCTAATTATACTCTTGAAAAGGATTGCTCTGCAGGGAGATGAGACACTATGGGTTTATCTTATACATTATATTCATATTTCCACATTAGATTTCTAAGAATGTCTACATCTTTTATATATTTGTGTAAGGGCTGTCCAAGTTAACGTAATAACGCGTTGCCTGTTGGGCTTGAGTTTGCCATGTTATGATTTAAGCATATCTTTTGTGTTAAATGCAATACCCGTGAAGGTTTCTCCACAATATTTGTCATTGTTTTGAGTTGTTAATTGATTTCCAATAATAAATATATACATACATTTGCATAAAGCAAGCATATTTGCCCACTACCATGTTGATAAGAGCATTAAATACTTGACAAATCTCCCTTTAAGGTACATTTTAACAGATAAAAATGTGTCAATCTCAATAGGTTGACAGCGCTAATGTGTGTTTGTGTGTGTGTTGTCTAACTCACATGTGCTGATGGAGGCTTCACACTGAATCGAGAGCGTCTGCAGAGCCTCCTCGTTCGTCTCCAGGCTGAGGTTGGACAGGTACTGTTTGACCTTCCTGGCCATCTGGGCGTCCTCGTAAAGCTTTTTGGCGTTCAGGAAGGAGCTGCGTCGCACCCTCTTCTTGTGCCCGCCTGTCTGGGTGACGTCGAGCACCGCCGCATTGGCGCTACCCTGGCTTAGGGACCTGGTCGCACACGTAGGTAGGTAGGCAGCAACACAGACACATGAACACAGAGAGGGAACGCAGATTTTGCAGGCAGACAAAGACGCACAAAAACAAATAGAAAGAACAGACTTATTAGCATACATCTTTACTGTGTAAATGAGCTTATATTTCAGTTTGACTAGGTAATACTACAGGGCTGCACAGGGAGCCTGCTGTTTAAACTTGGACATGCAGAGAGCAGCGTTAAGTATTTCTCTCAACTCCAAAACATTCCAGTCATTCCAGGCAGCAGAGGGGGGTGATGGATGATGGCTGTAGTCAAACAACAGGGGAGTAGAGAGGGGGGGGAGCTCTACTAGTGTAGCACGCTCATAGTTTACATTTCTGTGGCTTGAGTCAGAGCCTGAAGTAGTAGTGGTAGTAAAACGTGCACATGGTCTCAGTCAAATGGTACACAAAACAGTGTTAGAGAGAAGTTTGTTCTCATCAGTGGAAAGATATTTATCATCTTGTGTTTTCCACACAAAAATAGCTTCTGACAGACACTGATTATCAAAATATACAATTTCTGTAATGTATGTATGGGAAAAAAAAAAAAAATTTCTTGTAAGTACTACTTTGGTATCTTGTAATTATAACTTAGCACCTCACATTCCCGAGATTAAGATCTCGTAATTACAAGAAACCTCTCACAATTACGAGATAGAGATCTTGTAATTCCAAGATGGCTTTCTCATAATTACAAGACGCTGAGTCATAATTACGAGACACAGAATTCATAATTAGCAGAAAACTTTTTTTCCTTTAATGTGCTTCCCATTGAATGTCTCAGTAAATGCTGTATATACAGTGATGTCCCATTTGACCACAGGAATGTAAACCATGATATAAAAAATAAAACTTTACATCCAGATCTGGCTGTTTGGAGCTTTTATACACAGATAAAACCTCTGAAGGTGCATGCATATTGTTAGATAAAACAACATGAGGTCACATTTGCTAATGTAAAGCTGGAATCCAACATCAATAATATGAATTGCTTGTATATTTAGGATATATGTATTTGTCTAATTTCAGTTTTATGCACAATGTTTTCATGTTAAGTTTATGTAAAATAGTCCAGTGTGACCAAATGTTAGCAGAAGTGACCTTTGTTTCATTCAAAGCCCTTTGGTTAGGCTCAGGCAGTGTTAGTGGGAGGATTCAACTCAAACTGGTTAATAGAAACAAGCTTTCAGAAAAGAAGAAAAGAAGCACGCAAATTGGCAGATAAAAAGGCCGTGGTGCAGGGAGATCAAAAGGTCGTAGGGGTCACCAAACTTACCCTAAACTCCTCCACTTCTTCTTCCTAGAGGGTGGGTGCCATGAACAGACAAGCATGGAGGGCAAAGGGTGGATGAATAGAGAGAGAAAGAGACAAAAGCTTAGGACAGGAAAGACCACCAAGATCACCAAAAGAGAAGCAAATTTCACCAAAGAAAAGACCCACGTGAAAGTCAGAGGACGGGGAAATCACATGGTAACACCACTAAGAAGTGACATCATTAGACAGAGACACACTTTCACGGGAGCACTGTGCACATCTTAAGCCAACAATGTGTGTAGGGGAGACAGTTGCCAGAGGAAACAGTTGCCAGAGGGAACAGCTGCTTGAAGGAAAAGCGTGATGCAGAAATCTTTACTGAGTCTACGTGAACCGGCTAACCCCGACTGACTGGTCCTACTGAGAAGGCCAAGGGTCGTTTTTTTTTAATCTGGAATCTGGTTTTCGTTTGCAAGAGGCGTCTTACCTGGTCCGGAACATGAGGGCTGGGTCCATGTTGACGGAGGCCATGCGACCAACGTGGCGGATTTCTTTGGCAATCATCCTCAGCTTCTCAAAGTTCACCAGGCCGTCCACTTTAGAGTCGTTGCCTGAGAAATGAGGGAAAGAAAGAAAAGTGAACACCAATTTCCTCACACAGACTGCAGAAAGAAACACCTCATACTGCCTTGCAAAGCCACGACTACACATGTGGTTCAAATAAAGTGAAGACCATCATCTGTCATTAAGTTTGTTATACCATATAGACATTATTATGGTAAAGAAATGTGCAATTTCCAAGGAAAGCCTGTTAGAAAACTATCCATGTATTGTTACCTGCCTAGGGATGAAGGATGAAAATTAGCATTCTTACTAACTCCTGCATGTTTACATTCATATTGATGTTCATTCACATGCCCTGTCCCTATCCAATAAATGAAAATGAATAAGTAACATCATCTACCTTCATGTAGGAAGGTGAGGTCCTTCTTGATGACGGGGAACAGGGGGATGATCGGAGGCTGGAGGTTCTGATTGTTGAGGACATTCCTGTACTTGGCCATGTTTCTGGAGGGGTCGAAGAGGTCCTGCAGGTCCCCGAACAGCTTCTCGTACTTGCTGGGTAGCTTCTCCCATGTTCCCCTCAGTCTGGAGACTGGAGCCAGGTTCAGACCACTGTGAGGTGGAGGAGGAGGGGATATATTAAACATGGGCGCAAGAAAACAGTCCAAATTTATGCTGGCTCTGTCTTAGTTTATTTCATCATGTAACAGCTAAAAATGATAAAAAATAATCATTTCTGCAGAAGTGACAACACCTAAGGGACTCAAGTTAAATGAAGATATACAGTATAAAACAATAAATATGAGGAAAATCACGCAAAAAAATTTAAAAAAGCATGCAGATCCAGAGGATAAATAATACTAGGTGCTGGACAGAAGAGCATTTAAAAGACGGAAAGAATAAACATATATTTAATTACCACCAAGTGACATATTCAAGTGTCAAGCTCTTCTTGAGACAAAGCTTTTCTTTTTGTCTGAAGAAGAGTTTAACACTCGAAACGTCACTTACTGGTAATTAAATACAAGTTAATGGGAGCATTATCTAGTGTGCGTACTCAATCATGACAGAATTTGTGAATAAAAATCAAGATCATCACTCCATATTCAAACTATAAAACAGTGGCACAATTCACTACACATATATATTCATTATTCCCCGTCTCACCTGATGATGGCGAACATGGAGTTGAAGTTCTTGCACTCGCGGCAGTGCAGGGCGATCTTGATGAAATGCTTGACGGTCTTCATGCGTTTGAGCTGGTTGGGCTCCCGCGTCACCTCCGTGGCCACCCAGAAGGTCTCGTGGTTGATGGCCTCCTCGAAGCGCTTCAGGCTGAACGAGCCCGTCTTGGAGCGCAGCTTGAACAGGTCGTCGATGTACTCGGTGGGCTCGATGGCGCAGAAGAGTTCGAAGGCCCGCATGGAGAGCTGAGTGGCGACCTCCACCGTGCTGAGCTGTAACAGAGAGATCTGGCCCTCTCGCAGGAGATCCTGAGCGTCCTCGTCTGAACATAACGTCTCCGTCTCCATGTTGCTCTTTAGGTAGTATCTGATGACGATGATAGAGAAGAATGCGTGCGTTTGTTTCACTTAAATCAAGCAACAAGAGCTGCAACGATTAATCGACTCGTTGTCTTGTTGGTTTCAGCTTTTTTCTAATGAGAGGGTTTACTTATTTTCTATATTTCATATCATTCAAAACTGAATAAATTCGGTTTTGTGAGTGTTATTCAGACAAAACAAGCAATTTAAAGCCCTCACCTTGTGTTCTTGAAAAATGTGATTTGCATTTCTGACACTTTACAGACTAAATGATCAATTGAGGTTAATCGATAAAGAAAATAATTGTGAATTTCTGCCCTAATATATTCTTCTTTGACCTTTCTTTAAACCAGGAGTGTCACAAAAACTGTTGTATAAATAGAGTCCTGGCCAAAACGGCAGCACAATTATGTTAAAACATAAACATTTATACGAGGAGTAAGACGCAATAATCCCGGACCAAAATAAAGGTGGCATTTAGCACATCCAATTTAGGATGTAATTACCTGCCACTCAGTTGGATCCTGTCGGCCAGTTTGGACAGCTGGTCTGGTAGCCGCCTCTGTTTGATGACGCCCTCTGGTGTGACGGATACCTCACACAGAGAATAAGCCTCTGGCGCTGCGGTCAGGGCAAACTCCCTGATAGCCTGCGCCACCACCTCCTTAGCCGTTGTGTCCTTCCCGATCATGATGTATCGAGACTGCTGGTCGGCCTTGAAGACTCGTAATACCTGGTCCGACATATCTGGAGATGAACAGAACACATAATGAGGATACTTGTGTTGTTTTAAATGATGTTTGTTTCCCAAGATTTATACCAAGCCATTCTGTCTTCCCAGCATCTTTGTGGTGGAACCCGCAAACCTAATTTCCCATCATTCATTAGTTTGATCAGAAACACAACCCCACCGATCACATGACCCAAAATCACCATTAAAAGGAAAACACAAAAATCAATACCCATGTGCCCTCAGAAAACGTAAAGGTCAGCAGTCAGTGCAATGCTGTTAGCTTCACTCAATTAGTGTTCACAAGCATGAATGCAGATTAACTGAGTTTATGTTCCAACTAAAGTACAGCAGCTGATTAATGTCTGTGAGTCTGACATATAGAGGCTGACAGCATTGACAAAGACTTGACTGTGCTGGTAGAAGCAGGATACTCACTCTGTATGACTGGTACTGGAAAACACAAACAACATGTGATGGAGTTAATGGATATATGGAGACCATATTTCTGTCATCAGCTCTATACTGTTTAGGTAGCTATCCCTTCAATATCTCTGGTTGTATGAGCCCATTTAGGCCAGTGAGCATGGCTTCCTTTTATAGCAATAAGGATTTACAGAACTGTTGCATCAATAACCCCTTTACATCTGGCATTAAAATGTGTCTCGTATCCAGATGAGTAGAGGGAATGTGAGCACAGACAGGGCAGTGGCGGTGATCTCTCTCTCATTTACATCTGTACTTTTATGAGGTCAAGAGCTATCTGATTGCAATCCGATCACCCAAAACACATTTTAATACCAGGTGTAAAGGCGGTCAATATGATAAGGTACCTTGATCCATGTGGTGTTTAATTCCCCCCCCTAAAAAACAGGCATTTATATCTGGTTATTTAATCTCCAAACTGTCTCAATTAAGTTCATGTTTGACTTTGTAAACAGCAATTGTCAAACAAATTCACCTCGAGGTCTGTGTAGACCTTAAAGACCTCAAATTGCTCCGAAAAAATTTAAACTTTAAGAGTTCTATGATAACTGGGCAAACTCTACCTGCTGATGAAGTTCATGTGTTATAATCAAAAGCTACTTAAAGAGCTACTAAATATACCTTAAGGTTGAATTTCAAGATAATGTACCATATCCCAATCTATAGCAGGATCATGATATAACATCGCATATACCATGACTAAGTATTTTATCCATATTACCCCTTTAAAGGAATAGTATTCTATCATATCACTTCCTCAATATTAAAATACTCCAATTTCTTAAAACGAGTGAGAAGCCCATTAATGGAATGAGAAGGTTTCAATTGCTTTTAATAAACTTGCCATAAAAACTTTTAATAAAAAGAACATAATCATCATTTTTAGATCTCATTTGCCAATGATGACAGATATAATAAAAGTGATTTGTGGCTACAGACTTCTCAGTGTCACATTATTACTCAGCAGCAGTTTAATACCCACCAGGCTGGTTATTGAAGTCGAGGATGCGGTGGTGAGACTGCAGCAGGTCGGGGTTTGACGACGACAGGTTCCCACTGACGGGCAGCGCTGGTGCGATCTGTTTGGACTGCTTCATCCCCACAATGCTGTCGTCCTGCGATTGGCCCACGCAAACGTCACTATGGAAACAAGAGTGAGAGCAAGGGGAGGGGGTGAGAGAGCAGTTCTGTCAACAAAAGGCAGGGGGCGACGTTAGTGTTGGCAGGAGTTGGAAGCCGTGGACACAACTAGCTGTGCAATCCATCGACAAGAAATAAACCCTCACCTAATATTAAGATTGGTGTTATGACAGGTTCACATTTGGGGTCAGTGAACAGAAATCTCAATCTGAAAGCTGAACCAGGTGCTAGATCATTGAAATAACAAACTGTCCTCAGGAGCTAGTTACAAAAACTCACAACTAAACTTTACAAACTTACTTTATAATCATAATTTATCTCAGCTTTCTACAATCAGAGTTAATATTTAGAGTATTTCTGAGCCTGTCATGATCAGCTGTGGGCTGCAATGGCATCAGCACCTCCAATCTCTATTGTAATAATGTTAAAAATAGTCACTTTTATTCAATGCAATTTTCAAATTGCAGGAGGTGCAATATTTAAGTTGAAATGTGTGTCAAAATACCATTTTTAAATTAAAATTATGTCCTGGCTTCCACATCATATTCTACAGACTTAAGAAAACAACCAAACCCATAATAATTTCAATATGTTTTTCAATGAAACATTCCCTCTAATATCAAAAATCATATCGCAACTGCAATATCAGTCAAAATAAATTTCATCAGTGAGGTGATTGCTTAAATCTTCATCTAGTGACTCCACTGATAAGATGCATCAAGATCTGTCTGATTCAGCTCGGCGGGTGATTAATTGATCGATCGCGTTGTACGTTCAATCAGAGCGGCGCGTCGCGATGTCAGGAGAAAAAGAAATACTCTCGGAGCTTTTGCGATTTGGGAAACAAACAGCTCAATCAGTCACAATCAGATGGGGATCTGACGCGGCACAGGATTAATCAAGACTTAGAAGGAAAATATACCAACCATAACTATAGGGTGGTAACATTTAAAATCTCAACATCTGTGGTGCAGCTTTACAATAAGGTACAACTGTGTTATCCCGGTTGTTATTAGGTCTTCTTACTTGTATGGTTTAGGAGGCAGGATGCTGGTGAGTGTCTTGTCGAAGATCTTCTTCAGCTTGTTGCGTCCTCCAACCGAGTTGGACTTTGCTTTCTTGCTGACCTTCTCCAGGCCCATCACCTGCTCCACGTCCACCGCCAGGTCGGGGATGGAGTAGCGGCTGGCCTTCTTGATGTCTCCGATCTTTGGAAGGTGGGGCGCGCCGTTCTTTCTGTCGTGTTCCTCCTCGCCGTCCAAATCGTGGTCTTGCTCTGGCCTCGTTAGCAGCTCTTTAAACACTGGACGAAAGGAGGGAGGACACAGACCTTTCGTAAAAGGGCATATTGTTTGTATTACAATATTGTCAATGGGTATGCTCCTCAATATTTCTGTCCTCAGATAACAATGGTCCATACTCAGCAGAACTATAATACCAGGGCCAGTGTGCATTCATGCCTCAAGTAAGAAATGTAGCCAGGCGTGGAACAGCCTGCCGCTGCACATTAAGTCTTTAAATATGAGAGGGTCTTATAGAAGTCAGGTTATGGCTTTTCTTTGAACAGGCTAGCAGATTTATTATGATTTTTGCAATGACATTTTTATTTTAGCTGTCTTTGTTTTTTGTTGAAAATAAATATAATTTTCAATAGCAGAAACCCCTCAGTCACCATCCACCCCATATCTCACAAAATGCCAACAAGTTTTATCTCATAAATATGAAGAAACTTTACCTAAAAGGTTTGTTTTCACAGTTATGGACAAGTGGGTGTTGTTCTTCAGAATCTCGTTGGCTTTGTTGAGCTGGACATTCTCAAAGTTCTGCCCGTTGACCTCCAAGATCTGCAGAAAGAAGACGGAAGAAATATATCAGGTGCATTTTACCAAACAGTCCATAATATAGATCTCATTACTCTCTACTCTGTCGGAGGTTTTTTGGCAAATTCAGCATGTTGAATCGGCGGCGACGTACGTGGTAACTGGCCGTTGGCTGAAGTCTTTTCGGTGTGTTTGAATGCAACTTTTGGCCAAGACAAAGGCAACGTGAGGCGACGCAACAGACGTCCTTCGTCGCCGCTAGTTCTCTGATGTTGTTTTGCTGTGTCTGGGCCTTAAGAGTCAAATGCTGCACTGGTGAGCGAGAATAACCTGCGAGTAGACTACTCGATGTCTATTCTGCCTCAGTCGTCACCGTGTCATATCAAACTGCATGCCAGATTGGATCTGAGCAGAAAAGTGTTGAACCTTGAACTAATGTAAATGTCTCTGAACTACATATTCTAACCAGTGAACAAAGAGGCAATCATCTGGCATGTTATACATCGTGACATGTAGTCCAACACATGGTTTTGACATTAATGTGGCCCATGTCACCTTCAAATTATCTTAACAGCTTGACCTCTGTATGCGGGCCGGATATTTGCATTTTAACACAATCTGCTAAGCAGCCTTTGCCGCTTCCTCTTTAGTGGAAGAGGAAGTCACCTTTGACTGCAACGTAAGTACAGGCCATCCTCTGCTGCTGAGAGGCCGCTAAACGCTGACGTAGAGGACCAGGATCAGCAGCGATAAGTGAGACGCTGCATGGACTTTACTACTTAGGAACTACTGCTAATGGTGATGATAAAACAAACGGGATTAATACTAAAGCTCTGAAATGTTAGCTCCTGAGTGAATGACGGTCGAAACGGAAGCTGTTAAAAAATGGAAGGTGTGAGCGGGTGAATGTGTCCAAGGATGCCAGCTTCTCTGCTTCCTTTTGGGGGGGAAACAGCTGCAGGGGATGTTTGGAGTCAAAAGGGCTTAACTTGCATCCAGACACTCTCAAGATGGTTTCAAGGATTAAGGGACTTTGCTTAAAGCCCTGAGGACCGCAGAGTGTGAAAACGGTTGAGAAGTCAAGTTGCGAGAAGAATGCCAACACGGGATGCCCGCAGCTACTGGCAAGTTCAATTTAAGACTTTTTCAAAAAACCTTTTAATGCTAGTTAGAGCAAAATGTAAAACCAATTTCACAACAAAAACGAACTTCAGACACGACAAAGAAGATCAATTCAAGAGCTGGTCTGTGTGACAGAAGTGATTTCTACTCACAGTTGTAGCCTACAGACAAAAACAACTTGTGTAACTTGAAGGCTGTCTGCAGCTGCAACAACAGTTTTCCTCCCTACAGTTTAAGATTTTGACAAACTGCAGACACTTTCTTAGCGGCCGTACACATGCTGCGTCTTTTGCGTGCTTATATCCATTGTTGTCGATCCATTGTTTGCCTCTGAGGACGTCACATCATCGTCAACAAGGTCAGCAAAACTGACGCAGAGAAATCAAGTGCAAAGCTACTGTGAAGGATTGATCATGCTGGAAATGCATTTATCTTTTGAGTTTAGTTTAGTCAATGAGGCTTCCTGCTAAATTACCATCATTGCCATCGCAGCATGCAGGTTTTGGTTGCTTAGTAACGGCAGGCGTGACAGGAGCACAACCTCCCAAGCACATTGGAAAGAAAGAAAAAAAATGGCATAGCTGCCGTTTTCCACACGTTTTTAGACGCAACATGTGTTCAGCCCCTTACAGCTGAAGCAATGTGTACTGTCTGACAAATGACCTGGAAGATATCTTACCTGATCACCACGCTTAAGGCCGACTTCTGCTGCCTTGCTCCCAAGCTCCACGCCGTCAATGAAGATGCGGAAGCCTTTCTCCTGACCTCCGAGCAGGGTGAAGGCCAGTGGAGAGTCCCTGGACGGCTTGGTCAGCGTCACCAGCCGCGGCTTGGCTTTAGCAGCACACGCTATATTTAACAGTCTGAGGTGCCCGCACATTTTCTGGAAAAGAAATACGACACAGATGTGAGGAAAAAGCAATAAATGGCATACATAAAAAATATATGTTTGCATGTGAATAATCCCTGTGTTAAGGTGTTGTACTTACTTCTTTCTCCAGATTGCTTTCAAACTCCTCCAGAAAGTGAGTCATGGCAGGGTCACCCTCAAAGTCATTGAAGTGATTGTTTACCCACAGCAAGACTACCCGTGTAACCTGCAGCAATCACATGATCAGCACAGGTCAACATACAGTTTACTGGTTGACTAGTGGTGCATAAAAAGGTCTATGGGTTCATGGAAAATCTCTGCTTAGGTGTGTTAGAGTGCCTACATTTCCATTATTAAGTTGTGTGTGATTGCAGTGTACGGTATATTCTCCATTTTAATGATTTCATCAGTTCATGCAGATATACAGTTAGTCCTACTCCCGTACCTTGTCCCTGAGACTGGGGTCGTGGAACCACTCCAGGAGTTTCTTGCCCACGACCATGGGGCTGGAGAGGAAGGTCCTGTAGGTCAACAGGAAGTCCTCGATGTATGTGGGGTCCACCACTGAGTGTTCCTCCACCAGGTGCATGGTGAGACGCTCCGGTGTGCCCTGACGTTTCAAATCATGGTATTATTTGTTGAGAATAACCTTTCATGCAACATGATTGGCTTGCAAAGATCTGTTCAAATATCTAGCGGTAATTATTTGTTTGGTTGTTGAGTGACTCCTTATTTTATTTTGGGGTTTTGAGAAAATGTGAATTGACTTGTCACCTTGATGACGATGTGTCCTTTCCTGGTGCCGGTGCGGTCCAGTTCGCGATGCTCCTTCACCATGACGATCTCTCCTTCCTCCTCGACCTTCTGCATGTTCTTCTCCACCTGGTTGAGGATGCAGCAGTAGTCCTGCTGGGCTATGCACACAAACTGGACAAGACAGGATTAAACAAGAGTTAGAGACAGATTTCATACATTTTGACACAAACTTAGAACATATACAGTATTTATCCTACGTGCTTAACAGTATTGCAGTTTATTTAAACATGCATTATATATTCTGTTATTGGATCCCCTTAATTCTTGACCTGTTAGAGGGATGACTTGATCAGAGATTGGCAAAACACAAATGAATGGCAGATTGAAAACTAAACTCCCCACTGATAAATTATGAAAAGATGTCTTTCACTAACCACTGAGCTCAGATCCTGATGATTAAAGAACTAAAAACATTTCAGTGTCTTTACTTTCACTATTTAGTACTTTATTCCCATTAAACACATGATGCTAATAATGTGATCTGGCTCGATACATGCGCTGGCATGTTCTCTTAAAAAAAATTTTTTCTCAGTGGATGCTACGCCCAAAGCAACTTACAATGTCATGAGTGTAAATACTGTCTGCCTAGAGTGGGTCATAGTGGGGTTTAATATCACAAGATGTCAGGGTTCATGCCATGCGTTTCACACTGAGATGCAGATGAAATGGATCTGTTAACCCCTAATGGTACGTGTCCACAACCTCCGTCCTTTCCACTCTTCCCATTCACTGTCTATGTAAGCAGCCGTGCAATGCATTCTGGTAGCGTGGCGGCGCGATTTGAGAGACAAAGCGTCACCTTTGCTGCTCCTCACTTGCATAAAATTGAGGTCTAGGCTACTTTATGCAAATCAGGGGCGACTCGCCACTTCTGGAGACTCCCAAGAAACTTTTAAACTAACCGTTGTTGATCTAAAATAAAGACAGATTCAGCAACTGCATGGCTTATTTCTCGCATAAAATGCTTCAGAAACACATTACGGTGAGCTATTTTTGGAATATAAGAGTAAAAAGTTTCCAAACGAGCAGGATTTGAAAGCTGGGAGCAGCAGCCCACGAAGGAAAGCATTTGTCCAATCAGGTGCCTAGTAACTTTTGTCGAGTGGCAGCCCATCAAGAGTTCTGGGAAGCGAGGCGATCCCTCACGTCCAAAAACATCTTACCTGGCAGTCGTCCACCTTGGTCTTCATCACGCCCTTCATGTACTCCTTCTCCATGGTTGGCGACACCCCAAAACTATTCCCCATGCACAGGATCTCTGTCCGGCCCTCGGGGTACGTCACCTCCACCGAACCGTTCAGGATCACCGACCACGAGTCCAGCTGGAGCCCCAAACAAGAGATTATAGTAGTTAGATGTTGGAAAAAGATAAAACAAAAAGAAAACACAACAACACTTATAACTTTTTAGATCAAACTGAGTTCAGTCAAGTACTATTCCCAACAGCTGGTGTCGCTTAATGAGTCAAAGTTATTTATCAAAAAGAAACATATGCAGCAACTACAAGGCGACTGCTGCACTAACAGATGGTTTTCATACTTCCCTCAGAGGGATTATTAGAGCTGCCCAGCAAAACACAACTAGAATATGAAGATGCAATACACTCAAAGTATTGTTACAAGTAATACATGCTTGATTGAAACAAAGAGAGATCGTATTTCTTATCCCTTTGAGGGGAAATAAGGATGTTTTCAAGAAATCCCTGAAAAGCAGATTCACATCTTTTACCCAGCCGACAGCAACAATATGCTCATTGAACCCTGAATTCTTCATGACCGGACATTAACTGAAGTGACCAGGCCTTCAAGGCAAGGTCTGCTCTCTATTGTTTGAGTGCATCATAGGAAAAAACAACAACCAAATTGTCTTCATTGAAACTTGTGTCGTGTCTCGACCAGAGAGATAGAGAGAATAAGTGATGCCGGCTTTAGTTGCCTAAGGGTTCCTAGATAAGGTCTGGCGATAAGGGTTGTCCGCCGTTCAGATTTAATAGAGCAGAAAAAAACATTAAATGGAAGACGAACGATTCACTGGTGTGAAGGGGTGAGACTAAGGTTCAGTTCCCCGAGAGACACACACACATATACGTATATATATATATATATATATATATATCATTGAAGGCAAGACAAAGTCACAAGACAGGGCTTGTGTCTGCGTGAATATGAACACACACCTCCTCTCCATCATTGAGAACGATGGTGCCGGCGCGTTCGACCACGGCGAACACCATGACGGCGCAGAGTTCCCTCCTCACTGACATGGTCATGTTGGCGAATGCTGGCAGTTGATGCATGAACTCCAGTAATTGCTCTGTGAGAGGGACAGAGGAGAGACAGAGGAGAGACAGCGGAGGAAGTTTAGTATAAAAAAAAAAGAGCAAACAGAGACACCCAGAGCAGAAAAAGAGGACAGGCAGCGCTCTTGGTGAGCCTGCGTCGCACTCGCTTCCAGCCAAGACGGCACGAGCTGGAGGCTGAGCATCAAAACGGATCATCACCACAGAGGAATCATTATCTGGAGAACATAAAGCCAAATATCAATTCCATTGATATAAGCCTTCAAGGCGAGCCAAGAATAATTGCTGACACTTCACTCAATGACCTCTGTGTGGGATTAAGAAGTCCACTGCAGACACTGAAACCACAGTTAGTGCTCTGATCACGTTTAAAGGGTCAGGTCATCAAAATTAACAAAAAACATTTTCTGACTCATCGCTAGAGGCATCTAACAATGCAGATAGGTCCTTTGTATAACTTTAAGCGTTGAACAATTACATTTAGGGCTGCTAATACAGTTATTGTAATTGGGGCTTTTCCCTCTTAGTCGACTAATCGTACGTTTTGGTCTCAGTCGACTAAGACTACTTTAGTTGATTAGTCATTTTTTTATGTTTTTCATGCTGAATGACTTTTTTTTAAGAAACTTATGAGCTGATCTCTGGTAAACACCAGATTTAAAGTGGTGCTTTTGTGTGATTCTTTGTGGAGAAACTCAGTTTTACAGATTATTTCCATTATAGATTAATCTCCCTGTTATCTCCCTGATTACTTCTTTTGTCTATAAAATCAGAAAATAGTGATAAATGCCCAAATTACTTGTTTTACAACAAACATAAATATATTCAGTCCATGACAAAGACGAGCAGCAAATCCTCACAAAGCTGGAACTATCAGTTGTTTGGCATTTCTGCTGAGTAACACTAATAATCAATTATTAAAATGAGTCGGTATAATCCACAGACCTCTAGGACTTTAAGAAAATATCAATACACTTGAGTATCGCGATATTATGTTTTGTGAATAGTTTACATGCAATGATTTATGGCAGACAGTGGCTCACATTGTGTTGTGTTATGAAGTTGGATGTTACAGGGACTGTAATAAATGCAAATGCAGATACAACTGTTCTGATTGCATGAAAACTTTTCATCAGATTTTATGCATAGGGGGGTTGTGTTCTTTATCCTATATGTTTTCCTACAATTAGAATAAAAAAAATTGCAATATACCGCCTTGCTTACTGAACAATTATTCAGTAGAAAGTCGTCCCTGTGAAAACCGTCCCAGTGATGTGAGGTCTGTGGATCATGCTTAGCTACCCGTGCATTGTTTCTTGAAAGACAAGTTGCTGTTCCTTTTTTTCAGTTATTTTAAGCAGCTTATACTAAATTATTTTCACCTCCTTTGTGAATATTTTAAACCCCGGCACACCAAAATACTGCTGTATGTGCAAGAAAATCTGTTGTTTTGTTATTTGGGTGAATGTCTTTAATATTGGGTGTATTGAACTAGGTGTGTCAGAAAGGGAAATGCTCTTTATAATCCAGAGACATTCTGCATTGAGGTCCAAAGTAGGAAAATACCCCCCCCCCCCCTCTCTCTCTCTCTCTTTCTTCTCTTTCTTTCTCTCTCTCTCTCTATCCCCCATCTACCATCTCTCCCCTCCTGGCTGGCCGGCAGCAGTCTGGCGTTCTGGCTGACCTGTGCTTGGCATGGCAACAGCGTCGTGTGTGAAGCTGCGGAAGCTCTGAAAGTTTAATGTGCTGGGAGAGGTGAGGCGAGAGGATGTGCTGGAGTGACCTAGAAAAGCCTGCCGGCAGAGGGAGGGGTGTACCGCGGGGGGGTGGGGGGGAGATCAGCCAAAGAGGGGGGAGGGGGAGAACGGTTGGCACTCGCTCTCACTCTCTGCATCCAGTGCATCATCCTCCCCCAGTCCACATCTGTAGCTAAGCTCTGACACTGTGTACATGCTTTTTTTTAAACATGCCTATCATTATCATTGGAGTTGAGTCATAGCTTTAAGGGATATGATACTGCGAGCCCGATGTGGCTTTGAGAATTACTCGAAAGCCCACGTTGTAAATGAGAGCAGGGAGGCAAAACAGGCTTCAGACAAATGTAGATTTATTGTGACCAATTTAAATAAGAAAAGGAGGGTGTGGCTTTTATACTGCACTGAATTAATCTCAAACTGGGACAAGGAGTGCTGTCCCAGCCGGGAACAACACTGCTCGTGCTTTTTTTGCAGATATCTCTGAAAACACGCCCTTCTCTAAAGAAGCCTCGGCGCTCTCAGGCATGCACAAAAAATAGACTGCGTGGCAAAATAACTATTTATAATAGTGCTATTCGTAAGCTGCATTGAAACACCGTCTGTCACAGCATGCTCACCGATGTCATCGTCGGTCCTGTCCATGGGGTCCTTCTCCAGGCAGTCCCGCACGATGTCCCGGCTCATGAGGGGGTCCGACGCTCGCTCGATGTCCTCCTCATCGTCGTCTTCTTCGGAGTCGACGGCGGTCTCTGGCAAGCCGCTCAGGTCCATGTCGCCTGGTTCGTTTTCTGTGGCCTAGAAAGAGTAAACAGACGAGAAATGAGTCAGTTAATCTGCGAATAAAGCTCGACAAGGTGAGGGAGTTGGTGTCTCCATCCAACATCAGCAGTTGGAGAACTAACAGCCAACAAACAAAAGTTCAGATGTCCATCTGCAGCCTTTGAGCGCGACACTGAACCACCTACCTGAATGCTCTTTACAAACAATGCTTGTCAGCTAGATGCCTGAAAAGCGAATAAAATGCTGGCAGCTGCTGACCAAGCCAGTGACCATGTTCAGCTGTCAAAACTCAGACAGAGTAAACTCATTTGTAAACAGCCAGGGTAAAAACTCAGCATAATAAGGAGGCGGCGGTTGCATACGCACGCACACACACACACACACACACACACACACACACACACACACACACACACACACACACTGCTGAAATCATTTCACAGTACAAACATCAGCTGCGTTTCCAACTGTAAGCAAAATAAAACAAGAGCTTCTGTAAAACTGTTGTGCAGATTTGACCCATTTAATGAAAATGGATTAGAGGTATTCTGTACTGTAAGAGAAAGACAGGCGTCAACACTGCATACCAAACACGCTGCGATGCATAGTAACAAGCTAATTAACTCCCAACTTTCCTCTCCTCTCCCCCTCAGCAAAACTCCACCGCCTGCCTCCAAGCCAGATCCTGTTCTTTGAAAGCACAAGATGAAATACGTGCGGAGATGAGGAAAATTAAGCGAGATGAGGAGCGAGAGAAGTAGTGCAGGAGTGATACTAACAGAGCTCCTCTGCTATCACCAAAGGAAATAGTTCTATAAATGACAGAAGGGCCACATCGCCTGGTTCACGCTCACACAACGTGAAACCAAAGCAGTTGGATAAAAAGGACTACAAAGCATCCCCCAGCACCGTGCAAAAAAACACACCCCTTCCTACCTCAATCTGGTGCCCAACCTCAAGCTTCTTAGCAGAAAGAGAAGAAAAGGTTGCCTTTGCAAACTGTCCGCAAAATCCCAGAGCCAGACGCATCTTCACCTCCCAGACTGTCAGTCTGCTTTTGAATCTTTCAGAGCTCAGAGTCGCCGTGCCCAGGTCTCTCACAGAAGCCCTATGTCATTTCTCCTCAAACGCCATGTGCAGAAGGCTCATTAATGATTCAGGCCAGTGTCTGAGTGGCCATTTGGGGCGTCACCGGACCACACGCCCTCGTGGGCGGGGCTGGGCGATCTGGTTGTATGACAGAGGCCTTTTGACAGTGGAGAGTCATAGATGAAGTAAGGAGCAGTAAAGAATAAAGTGCGGTATATCTTATCTAAAAATAGAATAAATCAATAACTAGAGCGGATCAAGGTTATTATAGTCAACTAAAACAAAAATAAACAGTGAGAAATATTTTTAGTAAGCTAAAACTAAATAAAAACGATATCCTTTAAGAAAAACTGCCTGGGTAAAAAACTAATAATAAAATAAAAATGAACGTAAATTCATTTCAATTTTAGTTTGAAAATTTCTGTCAACTCTCGTGACATTGAAACACAGAAATTGGAACGGACTTGACACTCTAAGAGACGGTGCTATGCCGCAATTGTTTCACGAAAGTAGCCTGAATATTTTGTATGTATATGTAGCTATACTTTTGAGACATTGTAACTGGCCTTAACAAAAAAAAAAACTACAACTACTGTAAAACTAAAAAACGGAAACCAAAACTAGCAAATACACTCCTAAAAATAAACTGAAATGAAACGTCAAAACTATTATAACCTTGAAATGGATGCACTAAAATAAACCTAGTGTTAAAATGTCTGAATATGGAAGGATTTCAGACAATTTGAATAGTATTCCCTGAGCACCCTTTGTCCTAAAACCACAGACAGTTGCATATTCATTGCCCATTTTCTACAGATGGACAGAGGACACACTAGACAGGTTGTTATCTGCAGCTCATATATTAGGGAACAAACATAAATCAGCAAAAGAGGAGTGAGGATGCACATTATCCCTTCATAGACGCCACAGTGACTTAACACGCCACATGGAGATAGGCTTGTTAAAATCTGAGAAGCCAGCACGCCGTATTTAAATACAGGCTGCCTTTGTATTTGTGCACGGGCTCGTTTGTCGTGTCTTCTATGCATCAAAAATCCATTAATGTGCAGTAGGCATTACAAGTCAGCGGGCAAGTCAGGTGTTGTTAATATTTCATCAGGGCTATTCTTGGATCAATGCTTTCAAAGTCCTTCTGAAGGACCAATTTCATGATTTATTCAGACACAAAACAGTGCGCCATGTTGCCGCTGACGTGAGAGTGATGTTGGTACAGTGGTTAAACTATTCAATGCTTCCCATCAACAACCTGTACCCCCTATTAGCTCAGCAGCTCTAATATTAAAATCTAACACCCATATATCTTTGTACCATCAACGTCCTGTGGTCTCAAGTGTAAAGAACAAGCCCTCCCCTGATCCGTTTACTCAGAAAACACCCCCCAGTGAAGACCACAAACATCGCTCGTGATCTACAATGCCACATTAAGAATTCTGAAACCTGCAGGGTGCAACTTTAGCTAACGATAACGTAATGTTGCATAAAGCAAACAGTTTGGGGAGTCATGCCGGGTACCCCATGACAGCAAGATGAGTTTTAATCCTTTTATCCATCTTTACTGCTTATGCATTTTAATTTTGTGTGCAGAGTGTGAGTGGTCTAAAAGTTGATGGAGGGGGTCTTTTGAGCAGAAGCAGTTCAACCCTGAAGATTGGTTGATAAGAGTAGAAGACAAACTATCTCCTTTATTTACTAACTGCTACTAATAGTAACCCCAAGCAGTTTTAAGATTAATGTGAGAGGACAGGAGACGATTAAGAGGAGAGGGAAATAGAAATATTTCTGCAAAACAGAATGATATATACGTTCCTGTGAATTACTGGATCATCTTACTTCTTCAGGCCTCTAAAACATGTTCAAAGAATTATGAAAATTATGTGTTTTTTTTTAATATTGAAACAAATCACGATCCAAAGACATATATTATATATGCAATCAGTGACAGGGGGTCACAAGTAGAAATAAACTGCATGGTTTTAATTGACCAGAAGCTTCCTCTTGGCTAGTTTGAGCCAAAATTGACATCTTTAAATTGCTTGTTTGATTCAACTAACAGTCCAAAACTCCAAAATATTCAGTTTCGTAACATAAAAGACAAAGAAGAACAGCAAATCCTCAAATTTGGGACTCTCGCACCAGCAACTGTTTGGCATTTTTGCTTTGAAAAGGACACAAACGATTAATTGAAAAATAGAAAATAGAATTAATTACAGATTAGTTTTCTATCACTCTACTAATTGTTTCAGCTCTAATTTGGACAGCAGTTACTGGGGGTTTAAATCGCAAGTTTCATCACAATACGGTATTATTTCGATTCTTTGGACAACAATACAATATTTGCTGATACACTATCACAAAGTCTGCCACAATACGATTTCGATTAGATTCAATTCCGGGGCCTGAGATGATATCATAGGTTTATTTAACACAATCAGTTCCACTTCAGTCCCAAACTCGCAAAACACATCTAATATGATTTGACAATTCTTTTACTGGGAAGGAGGTGTCGCTTGGATGGAAATGGTGACACAGACGTGCCATGGGAGTTTCAAAATAAAGGCGCATCTTAAAGATATGTATCGATGTTTTTACTTTAGATCGATGATATTGTATGGTTAATCATTGATATATTATTGATCTAGATCGATGTATTGTTACATCTCTAGTAGATACGTGGGACTGTGAGGAAAAGTGTATAATCGCCCAGTAGGTAAAACACGTGTAGCACACACACACACACACACATTAAGTAGATCACCAGTGAGCTGAGCCGAGAAGTTTGATCACATGTGACAAGAGAGAACGACTGAGACTGAGACAAGTTAAATGAAGGTGTCTGAGTATATAAAGCACTCAGTGACAGAGCAGCAGTTGCTACAGGTAGATTAAAAGCTGTCCAGCAAAGGAGAATTGAGAGAAGAAGAAGTAAAGGAGGAAACAGGACAGTGTGTTTCAAAGAGAGAGGAATCAGGAGACAGAGCTGGCAGATGGCTGTAAGAGCGGGATCACAGACTGAGGACAGGAGAGCCTGTTCAACCTGCCCCAGCCAGTCTCAGCATCGGCCAAACACGCAAACACACACATGTCTTTACGATCAGCACACGCTCAAACAGCCCTAACACGCAATTACAAAGCTGTATTCAAACAATTTGATCTAAAGCCCCTGCACACACAAACACGAGCCAAGAAGAGGTCCAAACAAAACAAAGTGATTGTGACTGACGCCCCCGAGCGCAGTCGCAAGCATACTTACAAACACACAAATAGGCACACAGCAGGTGACGGTATTAGGAGCCAATAGGGTGGGTGCTCTGCGCTAAGAGGATTAGTTGCAGGGTTTGGGGCACGTCCACAGTCACGAGATTGTGTGTGTGTGTTCTTTTTGAGCTGAATTGTTTTTTATTTACCTCTGGGGGGGTAAAGTTGCTGGAATATATTTACATTTTCTTTTGTCAAAGTGCTACTTATTCATTACCTTAGTCACACTCTAACCACAAAAAAACATATTCACTGTATTATTGAAGCATAAAAATGGCTCATAAAGCTCCTTATCGCACGGGATTGTACGTCACAGCTCCCTGGGAGTTCTGTACTTTTGCTTTGAGGTGATGAGAGGCGGGAGCCGGAGTCAGGATGTAGGCCGGCCCACCTGCTCGCAGCCACCCGCCTGTGTGCTCGTCTCCCGTCGAGCAGTGACGGTGTCCTATTAGTGTCTCATGGTCTGTTTGGCTGCCAAGCGTTTTACATTCTTTCCCCAAATGTTCTTGTCCTACTTAATGAGACTAACCCGCCGTCCCGAGGGGTATATTTGTCATTTCACCAAGGAGAGTCTCACCATAATATGAGCCGTTCAACCTTAATTTATCCACGCAGATCGGGTTAAAACCATTAGCTGACAGTTTATTAAATACTATAAACTCGTTAACATGTCGTGTTAGTTTAAGATAGAAAGTAAGCTAATTAAAAAACGTCCCATTGTCAAAGCCAGTTAACCCCAAATCAATCAATTCTGTCATATGTTTCAATCAATCAATCAAAATGTCTGTGTACAGTAAATATGGAGCTACAGGCAGCAGCTGGTTAACTTTAAGTTTAATGTACGCTAAGCTAAGCTGATACTATCTTCGTGTTTACTGTACAGACATGAGAGTGCTATCGATCTTCCAAACTAACTCCCAGCAAGAAAGATAAGAAATGAAATTGGCTTAAGACCGAAGACCCTAACTAGTCCGGGCGAGGTTTAAGCTCACATGACCGACCTGTTCCGACCCGTTCAGAGATGGTCCAGTTAACCGACTATCACACCTAGTGGCCTATCTATCCAGAGGGGGTCCAAACTGGGGATCCAGCGCCAATGGGGGGCGTCCTTACCTGATAAATGTCTGACAGGCTGCTGCTTCCAGAGTCGCTGGTGATACTACATCCTGAGTGGCTGGAGGAGACGTGGGTCACCTGTGGGTGCAAGCCGTCGGCCAGGTGAAGTCTGCTGAAGTCTGCGGGGAGCTGCACGTACACACACACACACACACAACATACACACAGATGGTCAGTATCAGCCAGCTCAGTCGCCACCGCTGGTCACGCTCACAACGCTAACACTCAAGCTGGCCGCCGGCCAAGTGGCGACACACTTAACGGCTTGTTGTCCTTCAGTTTGATTGAAGATCTACTTGGATATTATTGCATTTCTTGTATTTGTTTCCTATTTTTATCGTATTACAGTGGAGTCATTTTGATGAATAGTCGCTGTTGTAAGAACAAATTGTACTTTTGCAACTATAAAAAAAAAATATTGCCCCTTTAATTTTAATTGGAAAGTAGCCAAAGACACTCTTCTATTCATGAACATTAGGATTATCTTTGTCTTTATTCCATAGCAGTGATTATACAATGTTAACAGAACAAAACATTTTAATTAGTCCCGCTGTAAGAGCTCAACTTTACACATGATTTATTATCCAAGCAAAGAAAAAAGGCCGTTGTTAATTAAAACATCCGACTTCATAGAATCTGTCAGAAACATTTATTTAAGTTAAGTTAATTAAGTTTATCACAACATGGGAGAGAATAAAAAAAGGTCTCCTCGTCTTCAAACTTCAAACTCGACGTGTCAGTAAAAGACCACGCTGTCCATTTATCAAAAAGTCTACCAGGTCTAACGAACCTCAGTCTCACTGCGATAACACTTATGCAGCTCCTGATAGCAGCAGTTAGCCGTTAGCTGCGCTGGAACTTCCTTTTTATGAGCGGAGTAAACCAACAAGAAGCGCTGCATACATCAAGGAAATACCCCAATTAAAGCAAGCAAACTCGCAGAACCTAAATGAACACCAGGCAGTAATGGTGGTGGGGGGGGGGAACCCCTCTGAGTAATTCATACTGTAGAAAGTAACAGAAAACTGCGCTGTAATTAGCCATATAGTAAATGAGCCAACCCACTTCTCTATGGAGATGACCCTGAAATGTAAAATGCATCAGAAAACACCCTGCTGACGGTTTAAGACGCAGATGATTAAAACAAAAACAAGTGGAGCAGTTAGTAGAGCAACAGTGTTTGTGGGTTATTTGAAGAACACGCTGTACTGTACTGTAGTAGAGCTGAAACTCAGCTTTTTCTCTGTTTTCTATCATTATAAATTGAATATTTGGGGGTTTGGACTGGCATAAACAAAGTCTAAGAGGACGAGAGCTTGAGTAGTTTTCACGATTTTATAGACATTACAATTTAGAGCTGCGAAGATTAATCGATTAGTTGTCAACTATTAAATCAATCGCCAATATTTCAATATTCGATTAATCAGTTTCAGTCATTTCTTTAATAAAAAAAAGTCAAATTCTTTTCTTCCAGCTTCTTAAATGTGAATATTTTCTGGTTTCTTTCCTCCTCTATGACGGTAAACTGAATATATTTGAGTTGTGGACAGAACAAGACATTTTGAGGACGTCATCTTGGGCTTTGGGAAACACTGATCGACATTTTCTGACATTTTATAGACCGAACAACTAATCGATTAATCGAGGAAATAATCTGCAAATGAATCGATCAGTAAGCGACTGTACCATACATCAACACTTTGGTTTCAAACAGGCTATTTATTGAATTTAGAAGTACTTTATTAATCCCTCATTGGGGAAATGAAGTTATTATATTAGATTATATCTATAATGACAGTAAATCTCAGGTATTAGCTATTTAACTCCTTTATTTTATATATTATTTTAAATGTGTTCAATATATAGTGTTTTCGAATGAAAGCCATCTTATCCGACTGGAAAGCCACAGGGGTGAATTATGAATTTAATCAAACTGCGTGAACTGGTTCATGGAGTCTATAGACGTAAATATTTTATGGCCAAATGTTTTATTTACCAATATATATTTGATACTCAGCAGGGAGACCGCTCTGAGCAGCTTTAAACTCCACTTCTGGCTGCGGCAGATCATCAATATTACATTTTTTACACCTAAAAGTCAAACGTGGCTGATTTAACTAGGTTGCTTCATTCATCATATGATATCAGAGCTAAATCTAAGCATCTAGAGAGAGAGAGAGTTTAGCAGTTTTTGTACAAGTCGTATGATTTCAGATGTGGATAGTAAACAAGATTTTTAATTTTATTTATGTGTTTTAAATGTTTCTCCTGGACAGTAAAACACTTTTAATCCAGCTCTGATAAGTGCCAGTACATAAAGGCCAGATTTTGCTTCAGTAAATCCTGATGTGGGTGTGAGACACTGGACAGATTGTGCACTATAGCGAGGCTTTTAGCTCCTCTTATCTGAGCTGTAAAAGGTAAAACGGTCTCTGAAGAACAGTAGTTTGTCTGGGTGTCAGTGTCTCCAAATGCACTTTGTGCTGTAAATAACTGCCTCAGATAGTTTTTGTAAATCAGCGGCAACACTATGAAGTCTCACTTGCTTGACAAACGGAATAGATTGGATAGAAATACATCTTGGGAGGTTCATTTGCAAGTAAATGGGTTTGAGCCGTCATCTTGCTCTTGAACGAACTCTGAGGAAACGTCACAGCTTCTGAAGCACTCGTCGGTTAATTAAAGAGTTTTTGGAAATGGGAAGGAAAGCTGGCAGAATTATCACTGTGCAATATTGGAAACTAGTTTTGACTTCTCAATATTCATGATCTGCCCTTTGAGACCCAGCCGCAATAAAATTGAAGAGCTCGGAGGTGTTGTGGCACTGAATTGATTTGACAGAAGGTGTGACAAGATATTTGGAGACCTTCCTGAGCTGTTTTTTGAGGAGGGATGGGGGGTTGGAATTAGAAAAATAAGACATATTCATTCACAACGCTCCTTTATGTGTCGGAGACAAGAGACTGAGAGCCAGACAGCGCTGCTCCTGTGGCACTGAGGTGTGATGTGACTACACTGTGTCAAAGATTGCCATCACGTTTAATTATCTGGCTGGCTGCACTAACCAAAATGGTCGACCGGAGGGGCCAGTCAGTCACTAACCCCCCCCTCAGGCTGCTATTTTCCCATCCCCTCGTCTGGTCGACTTCACTCTCAACGCCTCCAGCTGACTTCCACGTTATTATTAGTACCGGCTGCTGGGCGTTATTGTGTCGGCGTGACGGATCTCTTTGTCTGTTCGTAACTGCCGTGATAAAGCCTCATCACATTTTCTTCTGATGACTTTTGGGAGCAAAATAGATTACGCTGCAGTTTATCACTCTCATGTAATACAAACCACAGACGTGGAGTTATGTTGGAGCTACAACTATGGACATTTATATGAATCAGTGTTGTGGCTTTGAGGTTTCAACTTTAATGGGAGAGGGACTAACGCATTCTTGGGTTTGTTGACAATAACAAAAATGTGGAATATCACCAGCCTTATTCTTTAAGAATATACTTTTAGATGAGACACTGCAGGCAAAAACAAGGCCGGCCATGAGGAGTTTGTCGATATGGCCTTCCAACCAGCCACTGGAGTGGTCTATATGTCAATAATAATAATACCCCCACTGGTTTCCACAACCAGCTGGAGAGGTCCCACCCCCTCCCAAACAAACCCCCATAAACTACAAGCCCCTCCCCCCCCCCCCGTGGAAAGAGGCAGAGATAAAGGGTGGGCAGGAAAGAGGGATAAAGGGAGAGGATAATAAACACTTAATCCTTTCTCTCCACTCATTTAGGTCATCTGTCTGTCGGCCAATAAGCCAGCGTCCATTCAGTCTATAAGCATGTGGTCCATTGACCTCTTCGGCCCGATGGCATGCGAGAGGAGACGGGGGCCAAGATGGATGCCGGCACAACAATAATGACACGAGCTCATTACGCTTTTCCGATCAGTGGCGTGACGACATGGCAACACATGTACAGTGCATCGTTAACCTCAATCGATCTACAAAGTATGTACAAGCACGCTACTGTATAGAGCTATTAGTTATACACTCACAATGACAGCATGGAATTGTGATCATTCTCCTACCTTGTATCAGCCTCTCTTTGCTCCGAATTCAGCGCTCTCTCTTGCGAACAAATGAAGTGAGCTCTGCAGAACCGCGAGCCCAAAATACGTCCAATCAGCTGTCACAGAAGGATTAAGCGTCGCTCTAATGCTCGAGCCACAACACTCAGGCTCTGCCTACATGTGAGCAGATGTGGCGCTCCTTAAATTACACTGTAGACCTAATGACCTAGATTGCTGGGTGGAAGCCCTGGGTGGAAGGAAGCGCTGGCTGGCTCTCAATCTCTTTACCGCCTTTACATGCTTGGGGTGAATCTGTGCCACTACGCTAGATAGATGTCCAATATTGTGGGTGGCCAAGCTCAGAAATGCAACCCTTGCAATGGTGTACACAAAGCATTAAAAGGGTCTCAAAAACACCCTCATATTTCCTCTCTGAAAGGATTTAAATTGTTGGTTTAATAGGTTTAAATTATGGAGCAAAACACAACAACAAAACGATTCTTCTTTCTGAATTTAAAGCAGCTAAAAAGCGCCCGAAGCTGCGCGGCTCCTTTCAACATTTTCACATGTGGTTTTAACTTTGTCTACTTGTTAAAATATGGAGAGCTGCCAAACGTTGGAAGGCTAAGAGACAGCAGGCACATCCCAGAGTTTCCCCTGACCACGGTGGCAGCTTCTCGCTTTCCTGAGCCTCGCGGATCAAGAGATTAAAACCCTTTCGGCGGGGTGTCCGATTAAAAGGGCCTGATATGCTCTCTGGGCTTTCCCCTCCCTAGATACAGCTCCACCAGTCGGTACCACACAAGCCAGCAAGTTAGACGACGTGTGGCGACTAACCTACACAGTCCACTACATTGCTATTAAAATCACTGTTGCTCCAGATGTCAATTATTGTAAAAAAGTAAGCTTCTCCTGCCTAACGAATGTTGGTGGATGTGCAACACATCTCCAAAAAGTATGTTTGTTTACACGGTATCATATTACTGCCAGTTGGTAACAAGTTTATAAGGATTATAGGTGACACAATGTCAAGTAAATAAATAAAGAAAAGCATGTTGTGTTAGTGGTACAGAGAAGGGCATCAGTGTCTAGTCCCGTTACAATTTCTATCTAATTTATCATCCAAGCCCAGCGAGGATAAAACAGTTGGGCCTGTGTCTTTAGTACATAAATAGCATTTCAATAAAATGTTCAAAGATAAGGAGACAGCACTCATGGCCAAGCAATCGTCAAAAGATAAAGCCATAAACGCCCATAAAAACATAATAAATCACCATGAATTGTACTACGATGGTGTAAGTCAACGTGTGCCTTGTTGCAGTAAAGATAAAATGCAGCAATAAGAATGGGAATCACCGGTCTCCAGAGGAAAGATAAGCAGTCTGGGAATTCCACCTATAGCAGCCAATCACGAGCCTACTACGGTGATGTCATGACTGTAATAAGATCAGGTGGCTGATATTGACTCTACCTGTGGTGTGCTGGGCTAAATGAATATTTACACAAGCCTCCATTTGTATGCTAAAACATAAGAAAACAAAAGTCTAATGAAGGGGCAGGAAGAGAAGATAAAGATCTTCCCCATGAAAAAACAAGACACATGTTTACTCCTCACTGCAGAATATGGAGCTAAGACAATTGTTAAAAGAGCCAAACTTAGATTATTGCACTCATGTTTCTCCAGGTTTTATTAAATTGCCATTTGTGTTGGCTTGTCTGCTTGTTTTTATCTCACTTGAGGTGCATTTGTGTCGGGCTTTTATCATGCTTTGGCTGTAGAAACTATTCTATTTTGCCAATAACAATGGCTGAATTAGAAAGATGTGCAATTGGTGCTGTTTTGCCTTTCTTTGTTAAAAGTAGTAACACCCTACGATACATCTTTTAAGGATATTTTAGTAGAGTGGCCTTCGCTAGATTCCTGGAAAACCAGTCAAATCAATGTTGAGAGATCTATTTCAATGAGGGTATTACTCAAATGACAGCACATCTTGAAGACTATATATTATTACAGTCATACTCTATTAGCAGGAAATGCTAATACTGCTGATATCAAGCATCAACATAAAATTGAATCGACTTAATCGATTAAACTATTAAATTAACCGCCAACTATTTTGATAATTGACTAATCAGTTTGAGTAATTCTTAAGAAAAAAAAAGTCAAAATTCTCTGATTCCAGCTTCTTAAATGTGAATATTTTCTGGTTTCTTTACTCCTCTATGACAGTATACTGAACATCTTTGAGTTTAGGACAAAACAAGACATTTGAGGATGTCATCTTGAGCTTTGGGAAACACTGACTTGGCATTTTTCACCATTTTATGACATCTTATAGACCAAACAACTAATCGATTAATCGAGAAAATAATCAACACATTAATTGACAAAGAAAATAATCGTTAGTTGCAGCCTTACTACAAACTTATCGGATTTTCATGACACGATTATTGTGGCCAAAAGAATTCATGATAATTATATTATCGGGACATCTGTAGAAGATTAAAAAAACAAACAAAAAAACAACCGTGCCATCAAATTCATCTTTAAATTTGCTTATTGTACATTTTGTCTCCTTTTTTGGCAAATTAATTACACTCAAAATATGAGAATAGGGAAGTGGAGAGAGACTTTATAACCATAACTGTATATATAAAATGATTTAAGAGGTGCTGGGTTTATTTATATGATATTATCATATGTGCATTATTGACATGATATCAATATTTAATTTTAAAATATCATTATTATCGTCCTATCGTCAATGCCGGAATATCTCGACACCCCTACTGGAGAGTTGCCATTGGCTACATATGGCACATAAAGACATAATTATAAAATACAGTGCATTTCAAAAATAAAATAAAATAGTGTTCTATAAGGCCTCTGCTGCCCTGCTGCATAAACTATGAGGAGGGGAGGATGAGATATATGTCATCAACAATGACACATCTATGACTATTAGAGGCATATTAAGGTGATTTTTCGTTCGGCATGTGTGCTCTGCGATCCAGGAACCGTCCATCAGTGTGATTTACAGCCCAGCCCTGCCTCCCCAGTGTGTGTCTATATGTGTGTGTGTGTGTGTGTGTGGTCCTCCCGACGTGTGAGTGATGCCAGCGGCGCTGACAGCCGATCAATCCGTTTACCGTTCAAGTGCAGATCAGCTCGGGCCTCCAGAGTGTCTCTGCTGGATGGAGCTGCCGGCTGCTTCCAGCACCACGGACAGCTCCACCACCAGCATCAGCACCACCAGCAGCGCTGAATGAACCGTGCATGGGGTCAGACTAGTACTTCAGATGGTGAGGCTTAAAAATATGCCCCAAAAATATCAACTGCATTGTCATATTCTGCTTTTAAGTAACTATAGAGGTTAAGAGGTGGAGGGATAAGTGCATTTTAGGGCAGCTTCATCTCTATACTCCATGACATCATCTCCCATCAATCCACCCTGATTTACTGTTAGGACAGATTTCTCTCCAATGCAGAGAGACACCTCCACCAGCACCACCAGCATCAGCACCACCACCACCAGCAGCACTAAATGAACCGTGCATGGGGTCAGACTAGTACGTCATCTGGTGAGGCTTAAAAATACGCCTAAAAAACATCAACTGCATTGTCATATTCTGCTTTAAGTAACTATTTTTTGCACATACAATGACGATAACAGCTCCTATAGAGGTTAAGAGGTGGGGGTATAAGTGAATTTGGGGCAGCATCATCTCTAAACTCCATGACATCACCTCCCATCAATCCACCCTGATTTACTGCTTGGACACATTTCTCTCCAAATGCATAAAGACACCTGGCGTAATTAATTTCATGGGCGCATTATAAGGAGCTATACAATCAAATAATGTCATCTCAGTGCGTCGTAAAACATAATGAGGGCATCGCTCGTTAAACAAACACACACACACACACACACACACACACATGTGCACAGCTGGATATGTGTGTGCGCCTGAAGGCAAAATCACTATTACGCTTGGATACGTTGCATCTTTTAGCCACATATTGATCCGGTAGTTATATTGGGTTTTCACTTCTATCGCATAATCCATTATTTTACGAGTACATGCAGTGTGCGTGTGTCTGCGCGCGTGAGTGACAGCAAGCACATGGCGGCCGTTTTCTAGTACAACACACTGACACACATCGGAGGAGAGGCTCAATAAGCAGTGAGTCTCTGGTGATGAGACTATATGGTCTGGTCGGGGTGTTTTTCTGTCGCGTCCTTGGCCATGCCCTGCTGTTCATTCATTCATCTCGGCTCGATAGAAACCCGATGCAACATCCATTATATTAGCCGGTAATCATATCTATAGAGGGTTAATAAATGAGGGCGATGGAGAAAGCGCGTCGATATGGCTGGATACTTACCGGGGTTTTATCTTGCTGGCTCGGGACTCCATTGCTGTCTGATGCTGCTAATGGTTTCATAATGAAAAAATGTTCACCGGGCGAAAATCTAACATCTCCCGGAGCTGCTCGATGCTACAGCATTTAGACCCCCATCTTCAGTCTCTCTCCTCTCCTCTCCTCCGTCTCTCTGGAAGGAGGAGGCTGCTGCTGCTTGACAGTTTTTGGGAGTATCCTCTGTTCCGTTTGGCCTGATTAGTCGCTCCAAACCAACACCAGCTCCCTGCGTTTTATTCCAGCCTCCCTGCTGCTGCTTTGCCACAGAAATATCTTATAAAAACCACAGAGGAGGGAGGAGGAAGAGAGGGAAAAAAAATATCCTTTTATCCAAAGCGAAAGCCAGCGTTTGCTCCTCTCCTCTCTCTGCGCGCAATCACATCTCCAGTCCGCGATATTAAAGCAGAAAAAACAGGAAAAAAAAAAAAGATGAGGAAAAAATGGCTGACAACACTTTCACTCACGTTTTGCTCCCTCCGCCTCTCCTCTCCTCTCCTCTCCTCTCTCTATCTCTATCTGCCCTCCCTCTCTCTCTCGAAAATAAAGCTACACACACGAGACGCCTTTATGCACCATTAGATTATTTGAAGACGCCTGCAGCCTCCACTGAGGTACTGTGCGTTAAAGCCCAGTGGTTTGTTTGTAACAGGGAGAGCAGGGGGGATGTGTGTATGTGTGTCAGGGGTGGAGGATGGGAGGGGGTGGTGGTGGAGTGGAGGAGGAGGAGGAGGTGGAGGGGAGTAAGGACCTCCTCCCTGCCAGACAGTGATGCTGTAAGAGCATCCACTATGGCTGTGCCCCCCCCCCCTCTGGAGGGTTTACAACACCCCCCCAGCGCAGATGGAAAGATGGAAAGATGGAAAGAGGAGAAGGGCGGATGAGAAAAATGAAAGTGAGATGACACAAAGAGCACAAAAAACACGTCAGGATGGAGCTGACACACAGTGGAGAGGTGCAGGAGGGAGACAATGAATTCAAAAAAATGTATACTGTATGGATGGATGGATGATAGAAGGATGAAGGGATGGAGGGGAGGAGAGGAGCACAGTGCGGGTTAATGCCATTATCACGCTCACTTCGGCACAAGACCGCGGCTGGAGACGGTTGGCATAGTAACCGGGATGAAGGCAAGCCATTTCCTGGGCGGGGGGAGAGACAGAAACGGGGAGACAGCAGTGCACTTCCTCTTGAGAGAGAGAGTGAGTAAAAGAGGCAGAAAGAGAGGAGCATCGTTTCTTAGGAGAAGGAGTAGGGGAAGATGAGAGAGAGGAGGACAAATGAGAACAGAGACTGGCAGCGATGATGTCACTCTGTCACTGTCACTCAGCTGGAATAGCCATGGCAACTGGGTGAGCACGAGCCCCCCTGCACCCACCAACCCACCCACTCACCCAGCCAGCCCCCCTACACACCCTCCAGGGCTTTCAGTTGCTGTGGCGACGGAAGCAGCGAGACACGGCGAAAATGGAGGAGGGAGGGTAGACGAGTGTGAGTGTGTGTGTGTGTGTGTGTGTGTATGTAAAAGAGAAGAGAGTATGCAATAGACTTCTACTTCACCTTCACTCAGCTGTAGTACAATGAGCAGCAGCGTCACCAACAAATAAACAACACTCCTACTCTGCTTTGTGAGAGCAAGAGGGATAAAATTATGTATGTGAGTGTATTATGTGTGCTCAGGTGGCAGGCCGTGCCTCTAGAGACTCTGGATATTGGAGCCATACAGAAGGTCCCCGTATATATGAAGGTCTCCAGACACACAGAGATTCCTAGGATGGTGCTTTAGATGACAAAAAAGACGTCACAGTGAACAATGGAGGGGTTTAAAGAGGCCAACCGAGACAATAAACAACAGAGCTGCTGCAGTTCATATCACAAAGTATACTCAGCAATTCAAAACACAAAGGACTTAATGTTACCAACTAGAGCTGTCATAATTTACACTTTATATATCAAGAAGTGTCACACCCCATCAGTCATGCTGTTTTTCTGAAATTTTGACGCTGTCAATCTTGACAATACTTGTCATTTTGATGTTTAGAAAAAATAAAAGACAGAACGGTATAAAGCTGCAATACTTTGGATATTAAAAATAATGAGTAACTAAACCATAATTTTTGCGCTGAGACTACTGATACTACTACTAGAAATATTTTGATGATTAATTGTTTATTCTTTGAGCAAATATGCCAAAAAGTATCACAAGATATCTGAAGAAAAAAATCAAAAATCAATTGATAATTAATTGGATGGACCCTAACATTCCCATGATTGTTGCAACAAAAAGTCAAACATGTTGACATGATGGAACACATGACTGCCCGGCTACAACTAATACTGCCTGTTTTTATACGGAGATGGACATCAGTTATTGACAATCTTAGTTAGGATTTAAATACTTTATTGTTGAGATGTAGGCCTGTATTTTTATTTTCCCGTAGATATATTGGTACCTTCAAATGAAACTCGTGAACTTGTGTTTACAACATCGTGTACACAATATGCTTGGCATTCAAGTGGTTAAGTCGTGGTAACACCGCTGCAAAGCAACGGCAATATTAACGTTACTGTCGGTGTTTAGAGGAGAAATACGAGGATGTTGGGAATATCAACATTTTCCTCAGACATACTATAAAATTACAGAAAAAAAAACAATATACGACTAAAATTACAATATTATTATGCACCGAAAAATTTACTTCCATGGCCTCCACCATTTCTGACAACGTCAACAAACACGTCACAACTCGTGAACTCTTGAGCTTTCAGAAGCTTTGCACTTATGAGGTTGTGAATACCACAAGAGGGGGACGTTCATATGGACTCTTCTCGTAAACACGGTAAACATGGTCAAAACGGTCACCTGTACGGTCAACACGACCCCATTTGAAGGCAGCATGTGTATAGGTAGAATCTGAGCTTAATCAGGTCGAAATTATGCAAAAATTGCACAAAAGCCGGCATACAAACTCCCATAAATATAAAAACAGTTTCTCAATGTGATTAATGCACATTGAAATCAACAACAGCTAATCCAATAAAAGCAATAAAACATTTGGCACATTATTTTTGTTGTTGTGCAGACCACTGAGGCTGGAGCTTTTTGTTATGCTGTGGCTGCTCTGCCTCAGACAATGCCTAGAAAGCAGCGTACTGCTTGCTAGTTTTTGGAGCCGCTCCAGTCCAACTAACGGGGAGCTGAGTGGGAGGAGGTGAGGGGGAGGGAAGCTGGAGACCCGGTATGACATCACCTCTCCTGCCCCGAGCCATGATGTAATGTATCACAACAACTAAAAAGCTCAGGTGCTTCGCTGTGCAGCTCGGTCATTAACGTCTCCAACAATCACCGTGGGGGGAAGAGGACCGAGGGCATCATTACATCACCGCGGCAACGGGGTCGTGTCTGGGGAATATCAGACCTTCCTGCCCAACCCCCTTCGTTTAAAGCTTTCTAGGAACCAACAAGCCAATTAATATTTTTTTTTACTGACTAATCACAAGCTCAATGTAAAGAGAGAGAGGCATCGATCTTACAGGATTGTGACAGTGTCGTGGAAAACGCCACTTGAGAATAACATTAGTGCACTCAATAGCAGTGTGTGCTAAATGCATGAGGTGGAGGTGGGGGGCGGGGGGTGCCTCATCTGCCATTTGTAAACAGTCTGTGAACCCGGTGTGGCTGCTACTGTTCAATGCATTTGTAGGGTTGGCCATGTGATGGTGTTTTGCTTGCTGATGCGTAACATTAGAGCCATAAAAACCTCATTACGCTGTTGGACGACACCCCCGTGCACCCAAACGTGACACACACAGAAAAGCAAGGGTGATAACGGAAAAACTCATTATTACATGGCAACATCTGCCACCTGCTTTAACGCCTTAATTCAACTCTTTGCAATTTCTGTTCAGAAATATAGTACAAGGCACAAGTTCACATTTCAAGCATTTAGCTGATGATCTGAGTGACTTACAGAACACCCAACCAGCACAGCAAGATGAGATGTTTCTGCATTCACACTTGGACACATACTCCCAAAAAGCATCCAAAAAGCACCATAAACAAACCAACAAACTTTATCACATCTGGACCGTATGGCTCAGTTCCTCATCCAGTATTTCAGTTCCTCACCCCAAAATTCAATGTTTTGGGACTTTAATGTGCCTCTTTATCCATACATACCAGCTCTGGAGCAAGAGACTAGAGGTGGTTAAATGATGTAGCTGAACACAGACTGGAGATATGCTTCGGATTTCTCTTAAACTAACACATTACATTGTTCGGAAAATAGTTAAATCACACAGCTTTGACAGGAGACAGAGCTGATATCACAGTGAAGAAAGTGATTGTTAAATTTAACGGTGTGGTGTGGATAATGGTGATTCTTTACACTTTTAGACTGTCGACAAATCACATGAAGATGACGAACCCAACAATGTGCTATAGTCTATTTCTGAATACCTGCACACTTGTTTTCCCCCGAAGATGCAAGTCTTTAAAAACTGATTTCCTGAAACAGCATAGTAGTTTTTAGCAAACATAACCCAAACAAGAGTAGACAGTGTGTTCGTTAGGGAATATTTTCAGCTGCGGATGAATACATATTCATAGTCAGGAAGACCAGGATATCAAGAAAACCAGAAAAAACATCACTTTGAACATCTGACAGCCTGTAGGAACAACCAGCCAAACAAACATAAACTCAATCATCTATCACCAGACTTCCCACATCTTACTTGACATGCAATGATTGAGCAGGTAGTTTTTCGGTATCTTGCTCACTTAACAACAAAACACATGACTTCTCATAGACGTACACTATTACAGGATCAAACTCAACGTTCTCTGATTTATTGATCCGTGTCCATCCTTGTTCACTGAATGTGTTTGCAAGCCAACGGGAGGCCTCATGTGGAGGAAACACAGCGCTCCTGACTGCCAGCTCGGTGCATTAATCCTTGAAGTCGGTCCCATTACGACGACGGCTCTAAATAGCATTGTTAGAACGAGAAAGATGATCTAATAAAGAGACTACATTTTCATAGCTCCGACAGCCCAAGGGATTATTTCATTTATCAAGCTGTTGTCACCTGCACGCTGCTCTGGAAATAATTTGGCAGGAACACAGGCAGCCAGGCACGTTTAAAAGATTACACTTGTAGGTTCATGGGGGCGAAACATCTGTCGTGCCCCTGCACCTGCTCCAAGGTGCATAAATCAGAAGAAGTAAATGAAAAGAGAAGCTCTTGGAGAATAAGTGGCAAAGTGAGATCGCTGGCAAGTGAGCGAGGAGTTGATGAGTAACTCGAGGTTTCCGGATCAGGTTTTAGACTAACTGTGGAAGGTTATGAACTGGAAGTCTTTAACTGTGCAACGATGGCGGGGGCGTGAAGGAGTGAAGTGGTTTAAAGTGTCAGTCAGATACATGTTATGTTTCTTGCCCAATGTTCCCGTTTCTGTTCTTTCCATATCAGAAAGAAAGGAAATCTGAGCTAAATGTTAACAGAAGCATGCTGATGTTTAGCAGGTATCATTTTTTACCGTGTTCTCTATTTTAGATCAGCGTTTTAGCAACAACAATTAGCACTTAAGTGCACCTGAGGCTGATGGGATGTCATTACTTTTGAAGGCATTTGGTCATAAAACAAAGTATTGGAAAGTAAAATGTTTGATCCAGCGATGATAGATGAAAAACTAAGAGATCAGCAAAGTTATTAGGATTCATCGTGAAGGGGACATAAACATCTGTAGCAAATTTCATGACAATCAATCATGGCGATCAACATATCCTCAGACAACGGTTCGTATAATATCTTACGAAAAGTTATTCCCCTTTTTTTGTGCATTTTCCGACTTACGTCCATCAACACGTCAATTTATGCTCCTTAAATGCACACAGTTTCTTTCAAAATAAACTTCCATCTTCACAGGAAACAACCAGAGGAAAAGTTAGAGGATCACCAAAGTCAGTAGGTTTCACCCTCCTGGGACCATGAATATCTGAACAACATTTTCACAGCAGTCCATCCAATAGTTGTTGAGATATTTCAGTCTGGACCAATGTGATGGATCGACAAACAGACCAACACTGTCATCCATAAAGCCATGACGCTAGCATGGCTAAAACAAGCCTTGGCTATATCTTCTAAAGGCACTACAGGCCTTTTTGTTATGTTGCTCAAAAACCACACAGGATGAAATCCATCACACGAGAGGCAGTTTCCCACAAACAGATGCCTCAATGAACCAGAATGTAATGAACTGGAGACTCTCAAATATCTAACAAGCTACTTGTTCAGCTTGCTTTAAATACATACATGAATGAGGGAAAAAAGCCACACACCAAAAAGTAAATGACAACTTCTCCGTGATAATTACAATCTGTTGGTGTGTAAAAGGGAAGAGGTCATGAGTGGAGAGTGAAATTATTTCCTTGATGATTCATTATGTCAGGATTTAAAGCGGCTTTTATAGCGTAATTTGATGGAAGGTGCGTGAAGTCAAATGGATCTCTGGGTGAGCAATAACGCCTCATGTGGAATCTGATGTGTTAATTGAAATCATCTTTTGCAGCTTAACAGTTCATCACATTGTGCAAAAAAAGATGGTACATCATGGCCAATATTAACCCAGTGTTACAGACGTTTAAATATTATGTGAACGTTTAATAAAAGTCTCTTTCTTTATGTCTGTAAACCAGACTGCTGTTTCAAACTGAACTAAAAAACACCAAACCACTATGATCTTTCATGTTCTCTCTCAATATTAAGATGCATCCAGGGGACTGTTCGCCCAACATGAAGCAAGACAGCTCTACAAATTTTATTTTTAGACACACACAAAACATTTTTAACCATTACCTAACCAGCCGAGCAGAATAAGAATCGTTATGTACATCTCTCCTGCAGCATTGTTTAACACCAGCTCAACATTGAATAGATCAAACAGTTCTGCTGTGAGAGATTTTGATCTCATTTAAATGACACAAACAACAAAAGCAGCGTACTTCGTTATCCTCGCCATGCAGGCTCATTACCATCGAAATAAATGTCATCTGTCAAGCCTTTTGAAAACACTCAACGGTTAAAAAAGGTCTTTGAATGTCAAAACTGACATGAGAAGCAAATCAAATGTCAGTAAGCGTGTTCTATAACACCGGTTGAGAAATGAACCGCAGCCGGTTGTAAATGAGTTGCTCGTTTTTACTCATTTGCACACGGCACAATTTCAGCTGTGTTATCAAGTGTGAACGCTCCCAAAAATATCTGCTCTATTTCAGTCAAAGTCTGATATCTATTAATAACTATAAACACAGATTTAGCTTTTGGTGTCTGTGTTGGAAGAGAGACACACTTCTCAATTCAGCAAAACAAAGAAAGACAACTGAGAATAAATATGCACTTTTATTTTATTTTATAATATAGAAATTAAATGAACTATGACCCCTCTTTTCATTAAAGGTCGGGTCTATTATTATTATTATTATTATTATTATTTATTTATTTTTTTTTTTTTTTTAGGTTTTTATATCATTCTGTAGCTTCAAAAGTAGTGTTCCTTATGTATTCAAATCCAAATATTAAAATTTTGGTTAAGTACATGTAATGTTTCAGCATCAAAATGCTAATTTCCCAACTCAAAAACCTTTTCGCACATGAGCTGATGAAGGTTTCTGCATGATGACGCTGCTACATGTACAGTATATATACATCCTTATAGTCAGTGTATTAATGTTACATACAGTAACTTAGATAGCGGTTAGCACGCTCCCAGTTTGGAGAAGCAGACAGGAGATCACAAGCAAAGAAATGTACAGCTGTGTGGACGCCACATTAGTTTGGATACGAAAGTCGCACAATTACACAAACTAACCGATGCAGCGGTAGACCAGCAACTCCCGTGTTCTACGAAGATAAAATTACTGTTTCTGTGAATGGAGTTTGGTGGCTTTCAAGAGAGTGATATAATGGCTTCAGTTCTCCATCAGAAAGGGTTATATGATGGGAAGGTAAAGCTGTGAAAATATCTTAAATATAGCATACACTTTAACCAAATTAGATTTTTTAAATGGCCAAAATACATTTTTCTGCTGCTCCCGTCAACAGATGCTTTACCTCGCCATCAGCCATTTCGGACGGGGAACTGAAGCAGTTATATCGCTCTCTTAAAAGCCACAAGACTACATTCACAATAGTACTAATTTTATCTTGCAGAACGTGGGAGTATACATACAACCCTACTTCACAAAATCCAAACTAATCCTTTCAGTTATTTTCAAACTTAGCACAGCTGACTTTGACTCAGCGAGTGCCAGCGTTCACATTATTCATAACCTTACTGATTAGCTTTCTTTGATAACCCACGTCAATGCATTTTGCAATGGCTGAGTGGGCGTTTCCATTTGTAAAAAATGTCACAGAAGGCAGATGGACCCGCTCTTTAACCATCCTGACCATGTTTGACAATCAATCAATTCATCTTCACTGTATTTACCGATTCAAAAATAATGTTAAATCTCTAGAGCTGAAACAATAAATCAATTTATCGGTGGACAGAAAATTAATTATAACACACATTATAACACCAGCAATTTGAATCTGTCAACTTGGGTTTTGGGAAATTGAGATTCTATTTTATGGACCAAATGATTGACAGATTATTCAAACAGATTAATCAATAATGAAATAATAGCTGCATGCCTAAAAAGCTCCCCAGCATCATTTTAAACAAACAGCCAAAGATGAAGGAATGCAGGAGGAAAGAAAGCTTAAAAAAAAAGTGTACAATGAAGCGTTTCTTCTCTCACCGCTGCGGTTCCTACACAATGTCTATTCAGAACTGAGGCTTTTGTATCTCCGCGCAGCTGAAGCAGAGCAGGTTGTCACAAAGGACAGCTCTAAAAATAGGAGCTCGGCTTTTTTCTGCGGCCCGAGAGTGGCAGGTTTGTTCTCTCTGCTCTCCCGTTTCTCAGCAGGTCTGACTGCTCAACACATTGAGCTCTGATCTTTTCAACCTCTTCCTCGCCGTTCCGTTTCTGCTCGGTACACGGCAGGACTCAGTGATGAAATATTGAGATATGATATGTATCAACTGGTTCCAGACCTATCAGGGGGAGAATGCAGCACAAATGCATCTTTAAATAGCTGCGTTACGCTCGGATACATGTCTTTCAAAGCCCTCATAATCAAACACTTAGCACGTTAACAGCACTGTTGGTAGATCATATCAGCAGTGAGGCAGGACCCGGCAGAACCACACCCACACAGCAGGGATAATAATAATAATAATAATCCATAGAGCACAAAGACAGTCAATACCATTATCAGCAGAGCGGCACAGCGTTTGAGATATGATGCACCTCCAACTCAATCAGCTAAATTGTTGCCATTATCTCAGTTTACAGGCCCATAAGCTGCACCAGAGTGATGTTTATCATCTCTCTGTCATCACCCGGTGACGTGACAGAGTCCATTCTCAACCAAGCACATCTCAGATCAAACACAGGATAATACGTATGGAAGCAGAAGACAGACAAAGCTTTTTTTATCAGGGCTGTTTTTAAAAGAATTCAATTCATGTCGATGTTGTGGTAATACAATTGACTTTATCAGCCTCAATGCCAGCAAATGGAAGGTGTTTATTAAGGGAGTCTATACCAGAAGCTACAGATAGGACTAATGGAGAACAGACGCAGATAAAAAACCACAAGCAGAAAGAAACGCAAACACAGACAGCTAGTAAACGCAGCACACATACGCACACACTCACATATAAAGCAAACACAACAACCAACGCTGTCAATAGATACCGTACCTGAGGTTTATTGCATTCCTGGGAGCCAGGTTAAAGGAGAAAGCCGTGGAAAGAAGCAGAGGAGATGAAAGTTATCAAACATGCCACTTGCCAGTCGAGGATGAGAGAAATAGCAGCTGAAAGCTTCACAGATATGTTGAAGAAAACGCAGCGTTCTGCACCAAACTGAGAAGAAATATCCATGTTAGACAGAGACTGAATGGAGCTGCATACTAAAGTCTTGTTTAAAAAATGTTTGGCTTGACGCCCAGTGAGAATAAACACTTTAATTAATGACTTCCTGTGGCAGACAATTCAACTTCTTCCAATGTTCATCTTGAAATAACTTTATTTGTACTGACAACAGCTATTATATCAACCTATGGGGCTAAAATGAGTTTTCATCATTCTGGGACTCAGCAGATTTATGAATTTTCAAGGTGAACATTCAACTTTCTCTGTGTTCTTATACTCAAGGACAGGTAGGGAGCACACAGTTAGACGCATTATTATTCTGGCGTGCACACACATCCTTCCATTGAGCATGCCAGCAGATTACTGAGCAGATCACTTCAACTTCTGAACCTCCTCATTACCACTGCAGGACTTTGTCGACCTCTAAACGCACAATAAGACTCCAATTATAAGGTGCTATGTGTAGTGGTTTTAAAAATCACTTTATCTTTTCCAAATTAACTTCGAAACCTTTGACACAATTACCTCAAACACATGAGAGCAATGTGGAGGAAGCTCTGAGCCGCTATCTCACTCCTCCACCAGGAATAAATACAAACTTAACCTGTTTCTACATGGAAAGAATCACATGAAATGATGCTTATTGCGTTGCAAGGTCAAACGATCCCACGAGAGATTATTATTACTATTTTTCAAATCAGTCAGAGAAAAGACAACTTCAAGGTAAAGATAAGCTCACATATAGCAAGACAGCAGTAATGTTACTGCTAGCACAGGCAGCTCAGAGGCAGGATGAGCTAATACAGAATATTATTGAATGAATAGCTCGATATTTTGGGAAATACACTTATTGGATTTCTTGCTGACAGTAAGATGAGAAGATCAATATATGGCGACCAGACGTCCTGGTTGTTAAATATCTGTAAAATACCAAATTGTCCTGGTTTTCACCACATTTAAAATAATAATAATAATATTATTATTATTATTATACTTGTTTTCAGTGCTTACATTGACATTTATCATGTTCTGTCCCACTCATTATCACCTAAAAATGATAATACTAATAAGGCAGCCAGATAGCAATATACAATAGCTGGCAGAGTTTACTAGTGCTATTATACAGTTTTCAAATATACTTTGTTTTGGTGGAGTTTTGGAGGCAAAACATAATTGTTCCTCTGCTGAGGAGCTGTCCATGGTGTTGAAAGGTGCGCTTGGTAAATTTGCTAAGTGATGAAATAGTCCCCCATCCTGATGAAAACGCCTTTGGCACAAGCATAAACACAAACGTGTGTGCAAACACACTGAAGGGTCCCGGTTTTGGGGTTTGAAAATATGGTCACACTAGATTAATACCATATTAAACTGGTACTAGCAGCCTGTTAGTTTGTTGTAGCACAAAGAGTGGAAACAGCTCGCCTGGCCCGGTAAAACCAGAAATTCTTATTTTACACTCCTTTCTTGTAGGGATTAAAAAAACAAACAAGATATAACATGTTAATTAGTGAGCTTTAGAGGTGCTGGTAGGCAGATTTTGTTACCTTTGGACAAAGCCAGGCTAGCTGTTTCCCCCTGTTTCAAGCCTTTATGCTAAACTAAGCTAATCAGCTGTAGACTCAATATTGAACTGACAGAGTAGTATAAATCTTCTCATCCAACTCTCGGCAAGAAAGAAAACAAGCGCATCCCAAATTGTCAAACTATTCCTTTAAAGTTCACTATTTCAAATTGCAAATTCAATATATAAATTCATCATACCTAATAACAGGTAAGCTAAGATACTGTGAGTGTGAAGTTCATGTGAAGGGAAGCTGTGCACTAGGGATGCTCCCAATTAGTCTGTTAGTCGACTAATCGGTGGTTTTGGTCTCAGTCGATTAAGATTTCTTTGGCGAATTAGTATTTTTTTAAGCTGTTTTCATGCTGAATGACTTATTTCCAAGAAACTTATGAGCACGTCTCTGGTGCTTTTGTGTGATTTTTTGTGGAGAAACTCTGTTTTACAGATTAAATCAACTAATCGACTAGTCGTAGAGTGTTATCTACTAAGACTTTCTTCGGTCGAAGACAGCCAAATTATAAAGCAACCACATACAGTAGCCTACATCCCTGTGGAGACTGACAATCTTTGCATTCATTTACTACAATTATATTGTTGTCTTATATATCTTATACAGATGTCGCCACTAAACATTGTATATTTAAGAGCTCTCAAACATAAAGAATCGTCTTCATCTGCATTAGCTTCCCTTCCATATATATCTTAAGGAGATTTAAAGTAGTCAGAAGGTGAGTGAGCAATGTCACTGTCAAGGACGCTCCAACAGAGCGCACAGTTGCTGATGGACACACCGGCCGGTGCAGGGATTAAACCTGTGACCTTCTGATTACAGGGCGGCCTCGCTAACCACCGGGCCGCCCGGGTGGAGGAAAAGAGTAAAAGGAGTATTGATTGTCTGACTCCTGCTGCTTGTATAATTATAGAGCAGCTGTTTGGAGCCTCGGATGCCCTACTGGCCACCGACTAAACCCAGAGGAGGAATATTTCTCGTCTGTTCGGAGAGTTTGGGGTGTCTGGGAAAGAAAGCAAAGAAGAGGAGAGGTGAAGAAGAGAAGAGGAGAAATGGAGGACGAAGGGTGAAGAAGCAGATATTGGGAATAATCATAATTTGTTATGGATAAAAGTGTAGCGTTCAGTAAACATGAGGGTAAACTGAGTGACAGCACAAATACATTAAGTGAGGCTGAGGGAGAAAATCTGTTTAAGTGTGTGCGTGTGCGCGTGTGTGTGTGTGTGTGTGTGTGTGTGTGTGTTTGGCAGGTGACGGCACAAATGTCGGCTGATATTAGAGCAAGAGATAGCGTGTTTGAGATAAAGTGCAAAATGGAGAGCGACTGACAAAAATGGAGATTATGAGCGTTTGCGAGAATATAGAAAGATGATGTGTGTGTGTGTGTGTGTGTGTGTGTGTGTGTGTGTGTGTGTGTGTGTGTGTGTGTGTGTGCGGGACTGACAGAGAGAAGAAGAGAGTGATGCTAGAAATAACTGGTGTCCATTCTGAACAAGGCACCTAAGTGTTAACCCACTGCTCTGAGCACACAGGAGACATGTGTTGAATCATAAACACTGTCCTCTTTCACTGCACAGATTTATCCAGGACACATCTACGCAAAACAGATATGTAATCCTTTTAACTTTCTGGATCTTTCCTTCTAATGACGGCAAATTATAAAATGCGAGCTCAAACTGACAGCTGTGTGCCTTTTATATGAGAGCATCAGGTACAAAGTGACATAATATATCCCATAACAAGATCATTTTAACAAGAAGAGGAGCAAGAGGAGGTAGATGTGGAGATAAAACTGAGACATAGGGGACTATCTTACATCACACCTTAAATCAAGAGATTTAGCGGTAGGTGTGGTCTTTGACTCTGACAATAAATCTGACAAGCGGCATTAGACGCAAAGCCAAACCTGTCATCCTTTACCTTAGAATTATTGCAAAGGTCAGTCGTGTCCTCTCTTTGGAAAGGAGCTGAAATACTAATTCATTATTGTAATGCAGTAGTATATCTGAGCCACAAAAAAGACAGAAGCTCAGGTACAACTTCTGCAATGAATTGCGTATAGACCAAACCTTCACTGCCGACATTGATGTGATAACAGTGATTCATACTGTATGCTGGGCGTTGAAAATTGGCCATAAAAATGGAGTCAACTAATGGATGAGATTAACGCTGCTCTACCATAGACTGTATGTAAAGATGGACGGCATGAAGCGAAGCCAAAACATCTCAATCGCCCCCTTGTGGGTGGCTGCAGTATAGGTCATAAATCCCACCTCCTCTATGTTAGTCGATAGGACATGGGGCCAAACTTAAAAAGTCAAAGTACAGTTCAAATATATTTGTCCCAAAGATGGTTTCTGTCATTTTAGGTAGTTGTTATCACGCTGATGGATGTTCAAGTGTTCATTTTTCTGATAAGTTTGGTTTTAATTCGTTGTTTGATGTTATAAAAAGCGGATGAGACGTCATGATTGGCAGCTGTGAGTCTCTCGCTGATATGCTGCGGCCGTGCTCGGCTCGCGATTGGTTCGGGTGGGTGACCTCGATGCCGCGGCTTCACTACTGCGCAGACTCTGGCTCTAAATGACGTCAAAATCTCAAGACGGCAGCTCCCGTATCCGGGATATTTTGACTTCACTTCTGTACAGTGGGAGGAAGTGGAGACGCGTCGTCTATCTTTATATACAGTCTATGTGCTATACAGGTTGTTTTATGTCTATTAACAGAAATGATAACTCTTACATCCATATATTTCTTTGATCAACATATCAAATGTTGAGATACGTCAGTCACTACTGATTGATGGCTAAATAATATCCTTTCTTAACCAGAAAGAGAGGCCAACATGAACACAATGTTGCACTGAATAATAATAATAATAATACAATAAGCAATTCATTCTTAGGCCACTTATATCTATCTCTCATTAGTAAAAAGGTTATGTTGAGGCATTTTGAGGCTCTTCTGGCTCTGAATCTGCCTCACAAAGGACCAATTACCTGAAGGTCCATGAGACTACATGTTTGTTAATTTTATGAAAAGATCAAGACTCATAGACTGAAAGATTGTGAACTTAACCAGCTAATGAAACAGTCTATGTATCTAACAAACACTATCCCACGCTAATTCTCCAGTGATAGTAAATGTAAAACAGATCCAAACGAAGCCGTTCATTTGCATGAATATTGTACTTAATGCCAGACTCGGTGTTTACATGTTCTAGAAATAACTTGCATTATGTTTGAACCCTGAGAGCCAAATAATCCTCACTTCATACAGATAATAGCGAGTAGGGGCCGCGGGGTAGCTGTGTGTGTGTGTGTGTGTGTGTGTTTGTGTGTGTCAGCACTCCCAGTGGGAGTTCCTCCACTGGGTTACAACAATTACATTTATATTTTAGGTATTAAGCTGGCACTCTCCAGAGCAACGTGCAATGACTGAGCATGTTGCTGCTTCAGGGACACGCAGCTGTTCATAAACACTCTGCCCACTGCGGGGATCGAACCTGTGACCTTGGTGTTACAGAATAATCTCTCACCAACAATGAAGGCCACTCTGCTACAGGCAACTATTTAAAGATTTAATGCAAGACTGAGGAGGGTGGCTGGCATTGGTAAGTCACGTCTCATCACGCTCTCAGAAGCAGAGCTTAGACGTTAAGTTTTAAATGAAAGGTTTCACGCTTTACAATAACAGTAATGAAATGAAAAAAAAACTAATCTGCAAATAACTAACAATTTAACATTGTTTCCTTAATGTCTTTTATCTTCAACAGCGGCATTGTTTCAGTTGTTAAAAGTAGCTACTACTGTACCTAAGTATCATTTTGAGGTACTTGTACTTTGTAAAATATGGTGCAGTTTTGTAGAATAAACTACCAAACAGTATAGTTAAAATGAACTGTAACAGCTACGACATTAAAATGCTGCGTACATATCAATGCATCAGTAATAATGATAATCAAACATTGAATTATATAATAATAAAACTCTGACAGGGGCCATAATAAGTACTTTTACTTTGGACACATTTTGTAGATAATACTGTTCTTTTACTGAAGTAACATTTTGAGTATAACTATTTCACTTGTAACAAAGTATTTTTAGATTGTAGTATTAATAGTTTCACTTAAAATATGTCCTCCACAACTGTTCATTCTCTAGGAAAGGTATCATGGTCTGCCAGCATCGTCCCGTCTGTGACGTGAATTAAAGTAAAATCCAATCTTTGAAATATGGCTAACTAGACAAGGGCTTATTTGGTTAATCAATAAGCAGAAATTAAACAACAACTTTGATAATTGATTAACAATTTAGGTCACTTATCAATAACTGGTTCTAGCTTTTCAAATGTAAGGACGTGCCACGTTTTATAGAATTGTATATTAAAGGTGCTAAATGCGGGATTGGGAGCATTTCTATTGCCTCCGCGTGGCTCTCAACATGGCGACGTCTGAGCCGATGGATCGTAGCTAACGGTGCTAACAGCACGCTCACATGCAAAGACATGCGTTAAAAGCATGCACTGCCAACCTGGCTATATAAAAAAAGACAGAGAAACTCTGATTACAACACACACAAAGGGAGAGAGACTTCATTTTCTGCTCAGGTAGACATTTCTCCACTATATCTTTACATAGACAACAGTTGTTTGTAGCTATATTAATGCTCTGGATATCATATAGAGCACCTTTAAGTCACTTATCAATCACTGGTTCCAGCTTTTTAAATGTGAGGATGTGCCACTTTTCTCAGTTTTATAGTATTGTACATTAAATATCTTTTAAGAGTTTTGGACAAAACAATACATTTGAGACATCACATTGGGCTCTGCAAAGTTGTGATGGACATTTTTCACTAATTTGTAGACTAAACAATCAAAAAAATAGATTAATCAACAATGAAAATATCATCTCAGCCCAAAATAAAGCAGATTTGTCTCCAGTATTTCTCACATTTGAAGAGCTTTGAATCCTCCAGATCAGTGGCTCCTCTGATGTTTTCGTGGCTCGCCTCACATTTGCCTTCACAGGAGTGACTAAGCTGAATAAAAACCTTGCCTGCCGGAGAGATTTCCTTTCTTCAATCCCAAGTTTCTCCTCGGTGCATTTCTCACCTCCTAAATACGCCTCGGGGTAGGAGGGAGGAAAATCTGAGCGGTGCCTGGCATTCTAAATGCTGGAGATTAGCTTGCTATGTCAGCTTAGCATCCGCCCAGATTCAGCTTCTCTGTCGCTCTGCTCCCCTCCACCCCTCCGTCAGCAGCAGCAGCAGCAGCAGCATACTGCACTCTTGTCAAGTTCGCTCCCTTCCCTACTGTACTTCTAAGTGCACTCGAGCAGAGCCCATTTGGGACTGCTGGTTGCCATGGCACCCGCTCCATCCTTCCCAGAGGAACGCTACTAGAGCGAGGAGAGTTGCGACGGGAGATGTCGGGCCATGCGAAAGTTCAGTGTAGCCCTTTGAAACAAAAACACAGCGAGTCTAAATTTAGGAAACAGGGTGGGGCTGGAGGGAAGATGACGTTTGCCGCATTTTCCTCTTTTTAAAACCGCAGATTGTTTCACAGTGTCCCAAGAAGAACCGGGTACACTGACAGAACCCCCCCGGGAACGTCAGGAATGAAGGGAATGCAGTGAAATTGTGCAGAACAGGAAATGCTGTGTGTAACAACTGCATGCTGGGTATTTGCATCATTAGTGTGAAAATGCTTTTCTTCCTATTCCCAGGGAAAGAAAGGGGAGACGGCCTGGTGCGACGCAACGGGCATCTAACTCTTCCTCTGCTGGAGTCGAATCCCTTCACATGGTTAAAGTCAATACGCTTCCACGAGAGGAGGCTTTAAACCATCAGAGCACCAAAGCACATTTCTGCTTCCATCCTCAAAATACAAAGTTTTTGGAGCTGATTTGTCCAGCCTCTAACATGCTGAAACATGATTTAATTAGGAAAAGAAGAACTGTTTAAAGCATTTAATACTTGATTTGAAAAACAAATGTCTCTTAACACCAGCCCTCACTGTCGAGTATGTAAATGAGAGTTTATAAGAATAGAACAGCTGCAAGACTCATGAAAGTAGGCACCATCTGACCCAGAACGTCTCCCAAACTCTCTTCTTGCTCCTCCATTGTCTCTCTCTACTTGATTGTTATGTAAAAAACTATAAAATTACAATATACTTCACTATATATACTCATTTTCAACTGTTGTCCTCTTCTTCATTTTATGTACGACAAAAAAATGCCAGCAATTTCCAAACCAATCAAGAGTCTTCATCAATGAAACTAAAATTAGGGCTGCCCCCTCTCGGTCGTTTTGGTCTTAGGCGACTAACAAAACAACTAAAACAACATGTCACTTCTTCCAAGTTATAAAAAAGTATTTAAAAAAGTACGCACATCCAGATGATGAATACTAGGTGATGGACAGAAAAAACATGTAAAAGACAGAAAAAGTCTGAATAGAGTCTGCACACTAGATACTGTTCCCATGAACATTTAATTGATTACCACTGGTGACGTTTCAAGCAATGGGAGCAGTATTTATCTAGTGTGCAGACTGGTTTCCAACCTTTTTGCTTGCAACACCATCATATGAAGCCATGCTTTTCAGAGTTGTGAGCAGTACAATTGAGGTGATTGTCCTTTTTAATTTGAATATATTAAGAGTCCAGAGGATGCAAGCCAGACAGAGCCAAATATTAGAGAAAAACCCCAAACTGACAGAACTGTATGTAGTCTAAACTGCTTACTTTTCCCTTGGTTCAATGATCAAACATGTATTTGGAGAAATCTCATTCTCCAGGACACATTTTACCTGTAAATCCAAGGCACTATATAACTATATGCACCTTGAATTTACTTTGGCATATGCTGACATTTTAATCATCCTCAATCCTCCAACTGCACAGACAACTGAAGACAAGTGATGAAGCGATGGTGATGAATGTGTTATGGTGCAAATGCCGGATATAAAAGTGCTAATTAACCTGTGAAACACCTCACATCAGAAGACTTTCCTGACAACCACCAGAGACACAGACAAACACATTTTCGAGGAAGCAGGTATAGCACAGAGAAACTATTAGGATGCTAAACAAACTACAAAACATTTATGACAGAGGGTAGATCGACACACTGAAGCCAGCAGAAGCTACAAACATTACACACAACCATAGCAACTTTAATCTAGCAGGGGATGGGTACAACAACGATTAAACTCTACAGGGAGGATAGCTCAGAGCAAAGATTAGGAAAACAGGCTCAAAAGCGCACCCTGACGGGGACAAGGGCGCCCCTTCCCCAGGACACAAGACAGCAAAACACAACAACCTACAACCGAGGGTCAGCTAATACCAGCAAACAGAGAGAAAACACAACAAGTTGGGGATCACACATGTTCAGCTATGATCTGCAGCAAGACTGCACAACAACAGGTCCTGAAGAAGGAGCACGACACGCACAAACAAGAGCAACACTGAGCGGCACAGCGATCCGCCGCAGCGAGGGTAAACACTCAACTGTAGCACGGGGGGTGCAACTCACCGTGTGGTATCCCCGGGCTATGGGCGGCTTCCCGGTGGGGTACGGATCCACGGTGTCGATGATCGTCTGCCTCTCCCCTTTCTGGTTGATCTTCCGAAAGCGCCGACGGGACTGTCTGTGCGAGGCTTGCCGCTGGAAGTACTCCTCATTTTCATCCATATAGTCCACCTGGAAACGATAGTGAGGGAGGGAGACGGAGAGAGGGGGGAGTGACTGCCTTCATCTTCATTCACGCCCTTCTCCAACTAAAAAAACACACACACGCTCAAATCCCAAAAACCCCACCCTCCTCCTCCTCCTATACTCCATCTCCGATTCCCTCCCACCTCCTCCTCCTTCCTGCCTCTCATTGCGTAAAAATAGAAGTGTGTGTGGGCTGCACGATGCACACCTACGTCAAAGGGTGCTCACAACACAAGAAGAGAGACAGAGGGAGAGAGAATCTGAAGGAGATGGAGAGCAGATTGATTGACAAGACAGTGATGAACAGAGATAGAGATGAAATAGACACACTCTCAATCCTCTCTGTCTCTGTTAAACATATTAACCACAATGAAATTACATGTTAAAACAAGATCAAATCCATGTTTCCATTTTTTTATGAACTGGAAGGAGGGGGAAAAAATCCAAGTGGAAACTGGCAGATGATGCCGCTTCGACATAGCAGGCAGTGAAGTCACAGTGTTCGTCAGTATTGTTGGTTAAACGGGACCACTCACACTGCTGCCTGGCGGGTTTGGGTCACGCTCACATGACATATTTAAGTTTTCTTCTTCTTCTTGGACCCGTGCCTCGCTCTCACTCACCACTTTCACTGCGGCTTCACATTTCACAGCGCTCAGCCGTTGGGATTACACCACTAAAATCTCTCTCTGCCGCCGCCGTACCAACTGCTGCCATGACAACGGCTGGGGAGCTGTGTGTGAGTGAGAGCGTAAGTGTGATTGTGTGTCTAATTGCAGATCTCGGAGCAAATGTGTGTGTACAGTAACGGACACGTGAGCGGCTTATTTTTCTCTTTTGACGTGTCTTTGCTCATGTTAGTGCATCTTTCTGTGTGTGACTCAAACTTGTAGTAGGGGAGAGTTTAATCATAATGTACGTACAGTATATTTCAGCAGCACAAAAAACCCTCCTCAGTAATTACAGGGCGGGTTGGCACCTATTATAGCAAACGGGGGTAAGGCCAGAACGTGTCTGCAGCGAGCAGAGCAGAGCAGAGGGTGTTATTACTGAGGGGTTTGTGAGCAGCTGATACAGGCTCAGTTAACAGACCCCCCCCACTCATGGAGACACAGCAATTACAGCTTGTGATGTGCTGCTGTGGCTGCAGCAGTGCCAACTAGTCTTTATTATATACTGTCAAGACGTGGGTTATGTTTCATGTCTTTAAAAAAAAAGGATTGGCAGAGGGGAGGATTTGCATGTGCTAGAAATGGTGTGGAGAGTGAGTGCGTTGGTGCATGTGTGTGTGTGTGTGTGTGTGTGGGTGTGTGTGTGTGTTTAGTTTTAAGGTGGCAATTTAATATGCGAGAAACCAAATAACATCTTTTTGCAGTGGACAAATGGTCAGTCAGCAGTCAAAATGGTGTCATGTTTTGGCTTCATCTGCCACAGCTTTGCTGGACGAAGTTGTCAAAACATTTGCACAGCTTTGTTCACTGCCTCTCAACACGCTGTCGCCTGCTGCAACTGTTCAACACATCATTCATTATTATGGTTTTCCTCTGTTTTTTCCTCTTTCGACATTAATCTGTTTGTTTGGATTTGTGGAAGTTATAAATTATATTAAATATACACTTACAACCATGACAATAAACTATAAAAACAGCAAGTTTTTCCTCTTATTTTATGCTGTATATCTGTGAGGGCTCATCTCTGGCTAACGTTACACTTTCCGCTAGCACTTGCCCGATCGGTACATGTGCAACTCTCAACAGACATGAGTCATCTCGCTTCTTTCTTCTTCTTGCGCAGTAACGTTCGGGCAGGATGTACGAATCGGGTAACGAATGACACGTGTTGTTGTTCCTGTGTAGTGTGAATGAGCTGATAAATGATATGATAACATGATATTGGATCAGTGCATAGTCTCACATACTCTATTAAAAATGTAAAACATTTTCTTGTAGGATTTGCTACTTTTCTCTCTTATGGGACATCAAACTGAATATTTTTAGGTATTGGACTGCTGGTCGAACAAAATAGGCTTGAGGAAATTGTGATGGCCGTTTTCACTATTTTCTGACATTTTATAGCAATGCATTGTTTAGTGGAGATCTTATATCAATAATCTTAAATAATCATTAGCTCTATGAAGCTCTATGAATCTCTGTGATTCGATGCATCTCTCTACTGGTGGACATGATCACCTCACAGGGATAAATACCAGTAGTGTTCCCCATGAAAACTGAAGAAAGCTTTTTAATGAACAGGGAAACATCTTATAATAAATCTCCAGTCCAGTATAGATTCAACTCTCCAGACCTCCTGTCATATTTTAGTCTGCAATTTCCAGGTTCCCTTATCTGATGTAGTGCATCATAAAATGAGCAGACTTGCCGTAGCAGCGAGTACACTGTACATACATTTTCTCGCAGCACTATAAACAACAGCTGACAACGATGATTTTGTCTCCAGTATGCTGCTGCCCTTCAGCACAAACTCATCAGCAACACCGCATCTGTTCTGATCCGCGGGCCTCGGAGGGCTTCTGGTGAACAGATGATTGAGACGGGGATGAGTTCTGTTCTCAACGACTTCTTCAGTGAGCCAACATTTTGATTTGCCATAAAACTGGGTCAGAGCTCCTTCCTACCGGCCGTGGACTCGAGCAACCCCAACACATGCTGGACTCTATTAAAGACAGTTCGATACAGCTGTGCTTTAAGGATGTGATGACATGTCAAATACGAGACACTCATAAAGGCTTAGTACAGAAACATCACAGGACCAACTTACAGCTGTACTCTGCTGTAGGTAATGTAGGTTTGGTGATCCACATGGGTACATCTTAACACATGAAGGAATTACAAAATCAATCCAGTATACTAACATCACAGACAACTGAAGCTAAACTTCAGTCTTCAAGGGCACTATGGTTTACAAAAATACAAGATAGGTGTTTGGATTTGGGTTATAAGTGATAGAAAATTAACATTTGGATGGGAAAAGCTTCGTCAAAAATAAAGAATGACCGTTGTATTTTAGTGTGTTTGACACCTGTGTGCTAAAAAGTCTGAAAAATGTGACTCACCACAATCATCTCTGAGGGTTCCAGGACGATGCACTCGCATCCACGTCGCAGGCTGCCTGCCGATCGCTTCCCGAAGCTGGACAGAAAAAAGAGAAATGAATAAAATGATGAGAAAAACAAGAATTTAGACGTCAACGTTTACCTAATAAAAGCGGAGCAGGTTATGTTGTTTCCCTGTGCAATGGTATATTTCTTCAGTCTCTCACACTGGCAGCCAGGACGTCTGTGTGAGTCTATACTGTAGGTAAGTCTGCGTCCAACCATATTTAAATATGCACTATGGAATTTCTATATTAAATGTCGAACAGAGTAGCATTGAATGGACAGTTCCTCCTTTCAGCTGCGGCCACTCCCACCTGAGGGGAAACACCCGCCTCTGGAAAAGTCCACTTTGACGACGTCACAGTTTGTACAGTATGCCTCGCTCCTAATGAGGGGGAGGACCGGGGAGTATTAAAAGCAGCAGAGACCGAAATGTCTCAAAGAAGGGCAGCAGCCGTGGAAATTATGAGCGTGAGGAGATCCAACTTGTGGGTTTGGTGAAGAATGCATCCTTTGTCCAGCACCCGACCTCAATGCACAGAGACACAACGACTTCCTTGTTTGTTATTTTTAACATCTTCCGACTCAGAATGTGACCCACATCATGTCGGTTTTCTGATTGTTTTGTTAGATAAACTCAAGTGACTCCAAAAGAACAGGCCACGGTGGAGTTATGCATTATTTAGATTCACTAGCTGGGAGTTTTCTACCAGCAGGTGAGACATTTATCTTTAATTTACATTGAGTCACGGTGGCCTGGAAGCTGAAAGCATTTATTTATTCATAATACTTTAGAGCTGAAAGGATTATAACATGCATACAATAGAACAAACAAATATAACAGCTCAAACAATCATGACGGAGCGGGTTGATCGATGGTCGTTGGAAATTAACCTGCAATAATCAATCGATAGTTTGAGTAACCCTTTTAAGGAAAAATGCCAAAGATTCACTATATGCAACTGTTTCCTTAGTCTTCAATGACGAGTAAACTAAATATTGAATTTCAGACTGTTGATTGTACAAAACAATGACATCTAAAGATCAAACAATTGATCAAATAATTAAGAAAATAATTGAAAGATTGTTTAATAATTTTAAAAAAATAATTGTTAGTTGCAACCTTAATAATGTATTAAATTATATTTAATTTTATTTATTTATTTATGTCTTCATTTCTTTATCTTATTAATTTTCAGACATTTTCTAATTCAATTTTATATTCTATTTAATTATTTTAAGAGCTGCAACAATTCCTCAATCAATTGATTGCAAGAAAATTAATCTGCAACTATTTTGATAATCAATTAATTGTTTCAGTCTTTTTTAAGCAAAAAATATAAAAGAAATTTGCTGGTTCCAGCCTCTCAAACATGATGGTTTGCTTCTTGTCTTTGTCATATATGATAGTAAATGAAATATCTTTGGGTTTTGAAATTTTGGTTGAATAAAACAAGCAATTTATGGACGTCTTTTTGGGCTCTAAGAAGTTGTGATGGGCGTTTTATCATTTTCTAGTTTTTGACATTTCAAAAACACACGGGACAAGAGGACCTCTTGTATGTTGTGTTTTTGCCTTCTACTGTAAACCACACTTCCCCCTCAAGGGACAATAAAGAAGAACTGAATTGAATTTCAGACACAACAATGAATCCAGAAAATAAGCAGAAGATGAATCGCTGATGAAAATAATCTTTAATTGCAGCCCTAATTTAGTTTTATCCTCATTACTTTGCATTAACTTGCTGTTCTTTCTCATCTCATAAACTGGATCTATTGAGGCATTTTGTTTTGCTTGAACTTCACTATGTAACTGATACAAAGTGAGTAGCTGCGTGTGTATATAAAGTTCTCCTCGGTGCTCACAGTGAAGTGAGCAGCGAGTAGTGGTGAGTGGCTACCTGTGTCGAGGCTGCGGAGGTGGTAGCCTCCATCAATCACACGGACAGGTGCAGACCTCGGGCACAGCATGGTCTAAATGCTTTGGAGCCCCGGGCTTGTGGCTACATGTTGTGAGTACAGCTTGGTCAGGCTGGATAATAAATACCAGCCAACTGCAAAGAGCTGGCGATTCTCTACCTGACACTTTGGCAAAGAGCAAATAATGATTTTTTCGGGTGCCTTTTATTTTCTAAAAGTGGATTTAGCTTGCTTTGCTTTTCTCTTTCTGCCTCCTTTCACAGTCGAGCCTTTGTTGGGTTTTGTGTTTTTTCCTCTTTTGTCAGCCGTTCTGTTGTTTCTCTGCCAGGGCTGCAATTTTACTTGACTAATTTGTCAACTTCCTGATGCCTTTTGAACACGAGTTTGTCAAATAAAGTGCACATGATTACAGTTAACTTCTGCTGAGGAGCATAAAGTGAAATCAAAGACAGCCTGAGTGACTGGACGGGACCACAGCGGACTGAGTGAATTCAGGCGGTGAGGGAGTTAATGCTGATGGTTGCTGTTTGCTTTGCCTGAGCTTCGGTTTAATGCGTTTTAACTCTGCTTGTATCCCCGACATCCACCAGCCTGAATTCCACCACGGGGCCAAACACGGCTCCAGCATGGAGAGCAGCTTACTCGGTATTTTCTCTCACAAGAAGACAAAACGTTGTAATTCTTCTGCAACTTATTTTCCAGCAAAGATGATTTGTCAGCTGGGCAGCAGCTTCAGAGGAACGAGCGAAGGGCTTTTGATCTGGGTTTTTACAGACGTTTGGAGTCGGTACTGGCTCTGATCCTGTTGAGCCTCCGTTGGCTGGTTCCACTTTTGGAAAAGCGAGAAGCCTACGCATCGCATAAAGAACGTCAGGCCACCAAACGCAAACACCAAAGCGACATGTTCAATCATGTTCCTCCATTACATTCCTGACATTAGTAATCCAATCCTCCATTTTGCAGGAGGCAAATGCCACTGGCAATGTGAGATATTAAAGAAGGGATTATGGAAGTGGAGAGTGAGGGGGTGGGAGGGCTTTTCTAACACAAACGTGTCTTGTTTGGAGATTAAAGCCTCCGCTGCTCTATGACTAGTCCTGAGCAAATATAAAGTACGAGATCTGCTGCGTGGGCGAACGTATATCTGACAACAAATATGTCTAAGACAAACATTTGGTTCTCCCGGTGGATGCTTGGCTGGATTGTGCATCTTTGCAGCAATCAACACCGTCACACTGTAAAGTTTGACTCATGTAAATGGTTTCATTAGCTCTACCAATGATGTGTGCACAGTCTATTTGCTATTAATAATTCAGCACTGAGGAATTCAGGTCCACAACTTTGTGCTTTCTTTCCCTGAGAACTCCAGTGTGTGCTGGCGGACAAACCAGATAAGAAGAAGATAAGAAATGTGCCGGATGGTTGAACAGGTATGTAACTCATTCATAACAGAGCACAGCGCTGAGCAAAGATTAGACTCTACACGCCAAAATGCTGTTATATGTGCTTCGTTCAACTGCACAATGTTATATACCAAAGTCGAAAAAATCATTATCTTCACTCCACTTCACTTTATTGTCCCTTCAAAGGGGAATTCACCCGCAGAAGCCATTAAAAATACAACAGACAACATGCGGTACATAAATACATAAAGACGCAGCACATATATAGACAGACAACCCCCCAAAACAACAAAAAAGAAACAAGCCAGAAACTTTAAATCAAAAACTTTGCAATGTAAGAAACGCTACAACTTGACATTTAACATATTTTTTTGGTAAAGCAGCTTAATGCTGCATTCATGTCATATCAGATTTGAGATAGCAGATATTAAAATTGGCACTTTAAGGCCTCTACACCCTTAAAAGTTAAAAGCTGAAACTCTTCCTTCAAATGATGATTTTGACCATAATGCACCTGGCTTGGTGTAGCACCTGTTACTTAAAGATGACAAGCCAATGACATTGGGTCACTAACGTAGTGGCCTGTTTCATAATGTTTTACAAACTCTGCCAAGAAAATGAGAGTACCGATTCCATGAAAGGTTTAGAAAACATTAATATAATTTTCTGTCTGCATTAGAGACATTATTATTTAGCAGTGATGTCTCCTTTTAGAGCTTGACTTGGTGTTTGTGCAATCACAAATGCTTTACAGGTACGTAACTGACAAACAAGATTATGGCTGCAACTAATGATTATTTTCATTGTCGATTAATCTGATAATTATTTTCTCGATTGATTGATTAGTTGTTTGGTCTATAAAATGTCACAAAATGGTGAAAAATATTAATCAGTGTTTCCCTACAGCCCAAGATGACGTCCTCTAATGTCTTGTTTTCTCCACAACTCAAAAATATTTAGTTTAATGTCATAGAGGAGTAAAGAAAGCAGAAAAAATTCACATTTAAGAAGCTGGAATCAGATTAATCGGTTATCAAAATAGTTGGCGATTAATTTAATAGTTGACAACTAATCGATTAATCACTGCAACTCTAAACAAGACAGTATAAATATAAACAAATGGAGATTCTCTACTAGATCCTCTACTACTATCTTTTCAAAGAGTTCCCATGTGTGCTGCCATCAGACGCTTTGTATGAGCTGGTGTCAGACAGGCGGCCAGTATCTCATTTTCAAATTAAACCCTGAAGCTCTCTCTCAGTTGACTGACTGACATCTCCCCTGCCTCAGTGGCCTCGCATTCCCCTCCCGTTATACAACAAGGCCTGGGCGTCTGGAATGTCATTCCACATGCATCACCAGCCTTTCGCTCGGCGAGCCCGCCAGCCCACCGCCAAAAGCCTCAGATCCATTCTGCCGTCTGACTGAACCGGTGCAATCCCTAATCTGCACCCCTGGTCTGAGCTGGAGGATGAGGAGGGTGTAGAGGAGGAAGGGGCGAGGGCTCCTCACTCTGTTAATCCATTTAACTGACTAAGTGGTGAGAGGGCACACCGACTTTTTAACCCACCGGACCCTTAAGAAGGACAAAGATTAAACTCTGGTTATGTAAGACTTTAGACCCGTCTCAGGAGTGACTGTCAATGAAAACATCCGGGCTTGAAGGGTTTCCCAGCATCCCCTTCTGGGCTGCAGCTGACCATCCAACCACCTCTCACCTTGAAAAACATAAACAGAATTCCTTTGGCGTAGCGGCACGACTGCACCACACAAATACCCCGAACCTTTGCCCACTTTCGCCGCTGCTGAAATAGAAGCTGACACCGATGCCGAGAATGTACGAATGACTTTAGCTTCCCAAAATACAACCTCACCGACATCGTACTGGCAAAGAGAAAAGGGCACTGAAGCAGAGTTTTAGAGAGAGAGAGAGAGAGAGAGAGAGGGAGAGGCAAGCCGCTTAAAACTTTTCCAAATCAATCAATCATCGCTGCATCTATAAACCATTTCTATCACATTCTCCCCACAGCAGGAGCTCCATCTTTGTTTTGGTTTCAAAGTTGCCAAAAGTCTTGTGTAACCCCCCCAAAAACATGAAGAAAACACACCCCTTTTACTGGCAGCACACACTGCACACTGACAGATCCAAAATAACATCAAAGTCGTGCTTCACATTCCAGACTTGAAGGTTTTACTGCAACCAGCTCCCGGCTCGGAGACGAGTCAGATTTTTAAATTACAACCAAAAACACAGGAGTTTTTTCGGCATAGCTTTAGTGAGCCGTACACAGGAGTGTTGACACTCACCCCCGACTCTCCAAACTGCTCCCCCGGAGTGACACCACCACCTGATGAGATAACTCCTTCTAAAATATCCCCCCCGCTGTTAGTCCACAGTCGGTCCGACAAGCATGCTCCAAGTCCCGAGACTTTGGTGTGACTGCGGCATATCGTCCTGCGCACACCCGAGTGTTGCTGTCTGAGAGTGTGTGGCTCTGAAAGTTTGTGTGTGTGGTGGATCAGCCTCTGTCCAATGGCTCTGCCCCCTTTCTCTCTCTCTCTCTCTCTCTCTCTCTCTCTCTCTCTCTCTCTCTCTCTCTCTCTCTCTCTCTCTCTCTCTCTCTCTCTCTCTCTCTCTCTCTCTCTCTCTCTCTCTCTCTCTCTCTCTCTCTCTCTCTCTCTCTCTCTCTCTCTCTCTCTCTCTCTCTCTCTCTCTCCCTCTCTCTGTGTAATGTAGTGCATTAGTGACTAAAGCCAGCATTCCAGCGTACGACTCACTTCCTGCTACAGAGATGCAAGTGAGTGAGAGGGTGGGGTGTGTGTGTCATGGAGGGGTGGTTAGGCGTGGACAGCGTCTGTCCTCCCTTTTCGGTTCATGAACATCTTTACCATGAATTCTGTAGAATTAAATAAAGATATTCAGTTTTGAGTCAACTCAAAAAGTTTTTGGCATCATTGGGCAAAAAATCCATAATAATTTTTCAGCATATTGTAATTCAAGTGTTCTGAGAGAAAACTAGACTAGGCTTTAAAAAATCTGGCCCGTGACGGGAGACTTTGGCCAATCACAGGTCATTTCAGAGAGAAAGAGCGTTCCCATTGGCTGTTCATTCATCGGAGGCAGCCGTCAATCACTCGCAAACTCCGATCAAACGGTCAATCTAGGCAGCGCTGATCAAATATGAATCAATATTCTGTTAATGTAATGCCTATTTCTCGCCTGAAATGTTTTCAGAAACATCTTGTAGTGAACTGTTTAGCTGTAAAATGAGAGAGTGTGCTCCGGCTGGTGGGCGGTGCTTGGTATTTCCTCAACAGATCTCAACATGGCTGCCGAGTCACAAACATTCTTGAGCGTTGACCGTTTGATCGGAGTTTGCGAGTGATCGTCAGCTGCTCAGAAACGGCAGCTGGACAACAGACTCCAGCTCGGCTCTGATTGGCCGTTTTCCTCCGGTCTGTGAAATCCTGCAGATGCCATCAGGAGAACCGGAGGACACCGGGGCACAGGATATTTTTCCAATTACATGTTTCATGTACTACTGTCAGGACATAGTGACCGTTTTATAAAAATAACTTTTTTTTTAAATCATATTTGTTCCAATTTTACCCACTGTTGCTTTAAACTCATGAGCAGAATAATTGTCCATCTGATCTTTCGCATACTTATCATACTTCCCCCACAGTATTTGAGTTAAATGTTCCACACTGTAAGCTTTCTTTTTCTATGAAAGTCATGCAATAGAAACTCGTTATGGGTGTTTTATTTAAACATGCAACTCAGATCACTCGCATGTTCTTTTCTTTGATCAAAATTAAAACCATGATGAAGATAAAAAGAAACCCTAACCACTTCTCCTACAGCTCTAAAGACACTTTTAGTTGTTTGAGGGTTGCACTTGATGACATCTAGTTTATTCTTGTTCCTATTGAATTTGAATGGAGATATTTTAAGGGTCTGCTAAATTAATAAATGTAGAATATAATGTAAAAGTATCCACTTCAGCCACTTCCTCTGTACTTTTTAACTTCAGCCACAGACTACGTGCTCATGGTTCAGCACTGATCCTGGTTTGAATGTGGAAGCTAACAACACAGCTCAAGATGTAATGAGTAGGCAGCATGGCGGATGAAGGATTAGACTTTAAACTGCTTTACTGGTGAAAAAACAAACATAATTGGCAACTAGCAGCTCTTGTCAACATCGAACACAAACTGAAGAGTTGTTGATTGAACTTCGCTTCTTAAGTTTGTCAAACTTATTTGCATAACCTTCCATAAAGTTGAGGGACTTGCAAGAGACAACAGATCTTTTTTTTAATAGGATGGTAAAAAATCAGTACAAAAATGCTGGATCCTAATATTCATAACGATGCAATTTGATAGTATCTTTACATTAAAAAGGGTTAAAGTTGTAAGACGAAAACACGGCAACGCCCAGACCAGACAACGCCGTGGTAGCGACCTGTCAATTACAAGGTAGCCACACCCTAAAGCATCCCCTGCTTTATGGTCTATTTGACTCTAAATGGGACCATAATTTACTAAATGAGCATCATGCTGTATTGAAGAAGACTTGAAACTAGCGATTGAGACCATAAACTCATGTTTACAATGTTTACTGAGGTAATAAATCAAGTGAGAAGTAGGCTCATTTTCTCATAGACTTCTATACGATCAGACTTTTTTTCATTTTCACAGGCTGCGTTAAAATCAGTGGAGTGCCCCTTTACATTGAGTTACCTCTGCAAGTTTTCCATCAGAACAGCTCATCAACAAACTGAACAATTCAGCACTCATTCAGTTCAATTCCACATTTGAAGGAGCCTAGTCTCTCATAATGGTTTTACAGTAAAGCCAGTTATGTTGGCCAGTGGCCTTATAACTGTGGTACCAACGCTCATGTGAGTCACTGCTGGCAACAACCAGAAAAGTTATTTTTAAACGTTTTTCTCTAAAAAGAGGAAAATTCTCATTGCTTGCACAATCACTTTTGAATGTGATTGTAGACATGTTTTAACATCCCGAGGGTCATGAAAGTCTCCACATGAGTGACCACATTAACTTTCAATCCAAGAAGTAGCAAAAACGTGAAATCTTTAGTTAGTAGTAAGCCTTGTTTTCATCCATGTGAGGAGTAAAAATCACCTTTCAAGCCTATTACCATCTGTCAGCTCCCACAGAACATACCGTATATGAGCAATACTGAAAAGACATGAGTGAGATGTGTGTTTGCACGATTGCAGAATAAATTATCGCTGCATCAGTTTGTCATCTCCAGTCACAGATGAGTCTGCCTGACCTGCTGCTGGCTGTCAAGAAATGATTTGATGCTTTACTGACCTTTACTTCCAGCAGTTCACACAAACAAAAGCGATGAGGCCGACATTCCTCCGCTAACTTGAACTCTGGCTGCTGATACGTGCAGATTCGGTTAAGAGTTGTGCTTTCGGTTAGCTAATATAAGGTCGGTGAATGACCGGAGGTAACGTCCTGACAGCTGGTAGTGCTAATAAACGGAGGCAGAAGCATGGAGGAGGGGAAGTAAAACCAGTACGAGGTTAACAAAGTGTATATCAGGGTGGAAGTAAAGAGTTCCATACAGCGGGGTGTGAAACTGAAGCTAAACTAAAAAGACTTCAACATGCTCAAAAAGGAGATCAACACTCATAAAATGTTGCTGATCTGGGGAAAAGGCAATTAAGACAGCTATTACTTACATGCGTTGCCAGATTCTGGCTCTGTCCATTGCTTATAAGAAGTTGCAGAGTTGCAGAAAACAGAGTTGCAGCATCTTATTTTGGAATTAATTAATTTTATAAATGGCAACGTTTCTGAAGGAAAATCCAACCCCATACCACCACCAACAACAAATCATTCTTCTTTTACATAAAGTTAACAAATAATGTCAAGATCAGACTACACTATATAAGCCTGATAACTGCCTGACCGACAGATGTGGAGCATCTGGAAAGAAAATGAACATCGGGTGCGATAGCTGCTTTTTTTTTTTTTTTTTTTCCTGTAGTTTGTCATAGTGGAAGACATATGGCACAAAGACCAATTTGTTTTGCCTCATCTCACCTAGTTTGACAACTTCTACAGTACATCATGTTCTGTGACGTAGACCAATAGGAGAACAGAGTGTTCTTTCAACATGGCGAAGCAAACAAGCAATGAAGTAGAGTCAGAGGCAAACCAAATCAATCATACTTGCGGCTACTTGTGTCACCCTCTGCACATAAACCACTAAAGCTGTCCTCGACCAAAGAAATTCTTAGTCGACTAACACCCATATGATTTCATTACACGGTTGAATACTCGATTCTGATTGGTCAATCACAGCGTTCTACTGTCGGACTCTGGCGGACCGTTTTTGTGTCAAATCATTGATATCTTAAGTAGGTATCCATGTAATACGCGGGATAATGTACAGCTGGCAAGACCACTCCGCATGGCCCTGTCGGGGTTTATTTCACAACAATGACCCGCTCGCTGTATATTATCCCTTACTTGTCTACTAATCGATTATATTTAATCGTCAGATCTGTCAAATCACATAAAAAGCACCACTTTAGATCTTGTGTTTACCAGAGATGTGCTCTTGGAAATAAGTCATTCAGCATAAAAAAGCATAAAAAACGTCAATCGACTAAAGAAATCTTAGTGGACTAAGACCAAAATGACTGATTAGACTGATTGTGGCAACTCCACATCCGCACTTTTTCCTTTTCTATAAAATGGGAAGGCCAAAGACGGAGCCTAACTATACCAAGAAGTGAATGAATGATTCCAGATTGAGCTTCATTCATAAAACTGTTATTACATACATAAACATTTGTTGTCAGTGCAGCCGGAGTGGAACAGTCAAGTCGGTCCCTGATGCTTTACTGCAGTATATCGTCTGCCATGTCTCTCCGCCAAGTCACGGCAAAAATGAATCACTCTGCGATCGCCTAATCTGAGAATATCCATTACCATGTAGCCTGATTTACTGATTTCCTTTAATTAGATGTTTTACACAACACATGTTTGTACATGCTTTAAATCTGTGTCACCCCGCTTACTAAGATGTATTTATTTGGGTTGTATTTGATTTCACGCTGGCCGCTGGGTTAAATAAGGCACAGAGCTCATGCCTCTTCACCTAATGACTGAGTCACTCCTCTTTCCCTGTATCACATCTCACTACAGCGACCAGCGATGGGAGGGGAGGGGAAGCACAGAGAGAGACACAGAGGCACTGAGTGAATGATGGAAGCATATCAGGTTTTCAACCTTGCTGCCAGAGTAGATATGAGCAGCCATTTCTGGGCAAGGCCTGTCTGAAACCCAATTCCACCACATCTTTAAAAGCTTCAGGAAGTCCCGCTGGACTCTGTTCAGTTCCTCGTGTCACAACCAATTTCCCCTCCCAGCCATTTTGCCCCTCACCATTTCTACTCTCTTTTTTTTTCTTTGTCGCTATGCCCAAAAAAATGACAGAAAAAAAATTCAAAGTATGAAAGTGATGTGTGATGAAACAATACAACGGTTGAGGCTTTAAGAGGCTACTAACATGGAAATGCCTCAACTTGTAAACAACCATTCGTTATTCAAACCCGTCACTTCTGTGAAAACTCTGACAAACCTGTTGGAGCAGGAAGTGTGAGTTATGCATCGATCCTTTGACGTCAATTGACTACCAGTTAGATCGACAGGATTTCTAAAGAAGTTCCTTGTTAATGAGAAAACAGTCATACAACCGCTGTCATGAAAAAAAATGTGTTACAAATCTTCTATTCTTCCCTGATTTGAAAATGAACACTGTAATTCGAGTGCTGAGTGAGTTTCATGACCCAGACGTCCTTGAAAACTTAAACCACAATGTGTCATTTTGAATGTGTCATTTCAAAAATGTCTTCCTTCTTGTCACCGGGGAAATAGGTCTCGCTTCATTTCCCCCCCTCAAGAATGATGTTTTTAATGCGGCAGCCATGCACACCAAGGGCTGCGGACTATAATAGAGTGCTCTATCTTTATCTTTATACCAGTAAATGTGCTAATTTTTTGTGCTGTGGATTTATCAGGTCATATCATCAAACCTTATTTGAATGTGTTTTTGCAGAGAGTACTCTGCAAGTCATTTTAGTCTTTATGTTGTTGTATGTTATTGACACATTCCTCTGTGGTTAAGGTTTAGGCCACTAAAACTACTTGGTTCAGGTTATGGAAAGATCACAGTCATGATTAAAAGAAACCTCCATTAAATGTCGCCCAACCACCCAAGAGATTTTGTGGTGCTAAAACACTAACGCGTTACTTCCACCTTTGATTCGGAGAGAGGACGGACGATATTCACATGATCACAAGAAGTCAAGAAAATGTCAAAATGTCAACAATCAACCAATACAAATGTAGGTTAAATAGGCTCCTGACCAGTGGGAAAACTCCGGGTCTGAAACGTGAAGCTAATGCAGAAGTGCCTTAAACTGGCATTCTTTCTAACGGCCAGCAGGGGGCGACTCCTCTGGTTGCAAAAAGAGTCTGATTGTATAGAAGTCTATGAGAAAATGAGCCTACTTCTCACTTGATTTATTATACTTATTAACATGAGTTTATGGTCTCAATCACTAGTTTCAAGTCTTCTTCAATACAGCATGATGTTCATTTAGTAAATTATGGTCACATTTAGAGTCAAATAAACCATAAAGCAGGGGATGCTTTAGGGCGTGGCTACCCTGTGATTGACAGGTCCTTACCACGGCAGTCTGGGATTTGTCCGTGTTTTCGTCTTAGAACTTTAACCCTTTCACAGTGTGTTTTTAGTTTATGATAGTTAAGTTCATTATAACATTTTCGTTGACTAAAAATCTTCTTCTCATTCAGTGTTCGGTTGGACTTAGCTCCACCTTCTCGTATAGCTTATGGTTCCAAAAAAACCAAGATGGTGACGGCCAAAACGCCAAACTCAAGGCTTCAAAACGGCAGTCCACAAACCAATGGGTGGCGTCACGGTGACTGTCCACTTCTTATATACAGTCCATGCTACTGACTGCATGTCTACAGTAAATTAGTGTCAGTTTGCATTTTGTTGATCTAGCTGTTGCTGTGCTCCTCAACATTTTCCCCCCCAAGTCAAATTATCCTGCTTTATGTTGTGATTAAAGTGATACTGATGTGCTCAAAGTGAAGTTTGTGCATCATGTGTATAATTTAGTGCGGTTGACAGAAACCAGACAGTCTTGTGCAATGCAGTTGGCCTCACTGTAAGAAAAAGTGAGCTAATTATCAACCATATAGAGTCTGGTCTCATGCAGCAGAGTGGACCGCTACACCGGCCTCCTTGCAACATATGCTTAGTAAACATTTTCAAAAGCCTCTCTTCCCCAGTGACTGCGGTCGGGCATTAACTTTAATCTGCCAATACCTTCAAACCCCCCCCCCCCTCTCCGGCATCCCACACACACATTTTCACCTTTGCAAAACTGAAAAGGTTATATTTAAGAAGGGAGCAGCTTTGTGGCACCTTTCCGATCGAGCCTTTGGTTTTTAAATGCCTCCCACGTTCGTGTGAATCCGGAGAATGACCGCAGCCGACCCCCGCAGTGCTGCCGGGACTGCTCTGTTCCGCGGACTAAAGTGACGGCCCGAGTGCTCTGAGTGGCCGTAGGTGTGTGTGTGTTACGCAAGCCCTAATGATGAAAAGATCATTGTTTTCAAGACGCCCACAGAGATGGTTCATGTAACAGATCCACTTGTGAAATCACAGCTTTTTAACATTTGGGTCTTGGCTTCAGAGGTGGTGATCGCTGCTGTGAGAGGGGAACATGAATGCTAAGTCCTCCGATGGTGTCGTACATAATTATTATCCATCATGGGGGTGGGCTCAGGAGACACACTAGCTTTCTCCCACTCTTATTTCCTTCAAAGACTATAATGTTTGTTTCTCGGTACAACCCAGAAAAAAAAGGGGTGGAATTATATGTAAATCATGAGATGTTGACTTCAAACACTTTTTATACCACAACAAAATAAGATTATACCTTCCCTTCAATGTTGATAACATTACCATCAAAGTAGCTGGCAGCTGCTCAGGACTTTATGAATTCCTAGGTAAGACTTTACTTTAAGTCCCCTATTTAGCATTTCTAAGCGTACACTTTTAAAGGTGCTCTATACGATATTCAGAGCATTAATATTGCAGCAAACAACAATTTGCTATGTAAAGATATAGTGGAGTAATGTCTACCTGAGCAGAGAATGAAGTCACTCAGATCAGCTGAACGTGCTTTTTAGTGCATGTTAGTGCACGTGAATATGCCCCACTGGCTAGCTCATGGCCACCGCTCTGCACCGCACTCATATGGCGGTTACAATTAATAATGCCATCCCGACTGGAGGCGCTGTTACGGAAGAGTAGCACCCACTCTCAAGTTCCCCCATCAGTTTAACACTGTTAGCTCTGTCAGCACCGTTGCCATTGTTTCCACTATTAGCTGCTGGTTCAGCCGTCTCCATGTTGAGAGCTGTGCAGAGACAATATAAATGCTCCCAATCTCGCATTTAGCACCTTTAATAAATGATTTATAACACACTATAATGTAGTTGTATGCAGCCTAAAGGCATTTTTTAAGTGTTTATTAATGTACAGTATTTGTTTGCATTCATAACTTCTCGATTATTCTGACGACATATGTTGTATTATTACAACTAATTTTACTATATCATTCATTATCTATTTATACACCAGCATCCCCTTACATCTACTTACAACTACAGTATAGTGTGTTATAAACCACGTATTCAATGTTTACATACTGCTTATAAATGCTAAATAGGGGGAAATTAATGTAAGTTTTGACATCACTTCTGGTGTAATATTTCCTAATTTTCTAAAGCTTCCTAAAGTAACATATTTCTGTGGGAGGAAATATGTCCTGATGTAGAATTTGTTCTGTAGTATGACAGGAAGTTTAGTGTTTTTGTTATTTTACCAACGTTATAGACTTTTTCCTGGGCAAGTACTCATTCTCTTTGCTCTGTTTACTTTCTGTGTTCTAGCTATATATGTGAAACTAAGTTACTTTAAACAACTGGAAAGTGAAAGTAGAGATATTTTTTACATTTTGGAGCTTAAGTCATATTTATTATTATATAATTAGGAGAGATGTTTGTTGAGACCTATATAGCAGGTCTGCAGAGTAGCAATGCTACAGTGGAGACTTTTGTGACTCTGTTTATGGTTGTACATATGCAAAGACAGTATTTACGCATGGCAGATTCTGTGAATGCTTGGTCTCTCTACAGTTGCAGGTATATGGGTTTATGCACATTTTTCATTATTCATAATTATTTTAAACAAATTTGATGTATCTTTTTGTAACATCAGTGTGCATTTTATTCCGTCTTCCTTTATCTCCTCTTGCTCAGGACTTTTCCGTGGGGAGGCACAGAGAGAATTTATGCAGACCCGGTGAATGTTCCTCTAGAATTGCAGAAAAGTTTTGCTGATGCCACCTCTGGTACCTATAGCAATAAAATGCTAGACACCAGCCCAGCATCTTTCTCTTAGCTGAGAGAAGCAACTACACACTGTGTGTATAGGAAGCACTGGAATATCAGTGAGGCTTTTTTTTGTTTTTTAATTATACCAGAGAGTAGTGCAAATTGAAATCATGTGTTTGAATTTGCTGCCCAATATTTGAGATGTCAACACATTAATATTTTATGTTCCTTGGTTGGAGAAAATAAATATATAAATGTTTTAAACTTTTCGGGAAACTTTTCTTTTTCTTCTGTGAGAACTTAAGAAAGTCTAGTGTTAATGATAGAGAAAGCTATTATCAGATTTAAAGTTTTCCTTTTGAGAAATAAACAACAAGCAGGTGTGCCCTTTGTAACCTTAAGTCTGCAAACAATGTTTAAAAAGCCAATTTGTGTCGAAGGCATCACCCCTGTTTGCTCCTCTGGATAAGAGCAGGTTGATAAAAGGGGAAACAAACTTTTTTGAGATAGTATAAATTAAAAGTGTCTCCTCTCTCTAGGATTAGCTTTTTATCTCCCGATGTGACTGTTCTAAAGAGGCTTTGAAGGGCGGAAGCTGCCCGTATGCCTTAAAAAAAAACGGCCTGGGGATCCTACCTGCTTCTGGGCAAGAACATGGACTCCTTGATGAAGACGGAGCCGGACAGCAGGATGTACCAGCAGCTTCCGATGTCGTCAGGGCTGGAAGACAGAAAGAGAGACGCAATGAGTACAAATGATCACAGAACGATATGGAGATGAACAAAATATATTGATTTTGAATAGTGAATAGAGTTTGGAATTGTGTAAAATTGGCAAGATATAGGCCTACAGTATATATCGACATTAATTCTGCAATTTGAATGCAATATCTACTCTTTTATAAATATATTGAATTAAGTATTGAGTAGAGAATTGCGATAAGATATATTGCGATATATTGTGATTTATTACCTTTTTCCAACTGCAAATTATGCAGTTTGTCAACATCTGTTTTATCTAATAAGATACAGTTTTCACTCTGTTCATCTCAGAGTTTTCTTTCTCATATGTTGAGGTCAGAAGTCAAGGGACCCCTTTGAAAATAGCCATGCTAGTTTTTCCTCACCAAAATTTAGCGTCAATTTGGAGCGTTATTTTGCGTTCTTACCGACAAGCTAACATAACATGACATGTACCAATTGATTCCTTAGGTTTTATAGTTTCATATGATACCATTATCTTCACTCTAGCTTTAAGACTGAGCCAGCTACAACCTCTGAAAGACAGAAGAGTGTTGAATTGTTAAGAGGTTAATAGTCTATATAATAAAAGATCGATACTTGACAGTAGGCCCTTCTACAAAATGATCAACCATTTTGATAATCTTTTAAGTCATCTTTTAAGCAAAAATGCCAAAAACACACTGGTTAAGGCTTCTCAACTGTGAATATAAATAAAAAGGACCTCAACGATTGATCTATTATAAATCAAGAAAATCATCAACGGCTTAAACACTAATGAAAATAATCAGTTTCTGGAGCCCTACTCTCTTTAACGTTGACATGTTTGCTTTGTCGTTTGCTTGATCTACACGGTGACGCACTGGTGCTGCGATTTGATGCATCAGCTATGCAAGACTGCTCCCAGTGCCAAATACAGATCACTGCTTTTAGAAAAAAAAAAGAAGTAAAAAGTAGAAAACATGAGAAAGAGAGAGCGCTGGAGAGGGAGAACTATGAATGAACCGAGGAATCATCGCTCATCCTCCCACACCCGTGGCCCTGCTGAAACGCTGCACAGACGAGGAAATTGGGCATCGCAGACGGAGTGAACTCAGACTGACCTCTGGATGATGTAGCTGGCTGTCAGGTTCTTACAACATGACTGGTAAACAAACACACAAGTACACACACAAACACACACACATATACACAGTTACGCTGTACTTTTTAGCAGTTTAATTTAAATTACAGACACTTTTTCAGGTATTATGTGCCATTACTAGTGAACCAGAGGCCTTATTAAGGAACATCAAAGATTCTACCGAGCGCTGCAGATAAACAACTCACTAAATATGAAAGTCATAAATTAAATTAACCCCGTCAGTTTTAATAAAGCATGCTGTTAATTATTTATAATTTAAGTGCATCGGTTTTGTTTACTTGCTCATCTCGTTTATCTCAGGACTTTCATGGCTACCAGAGGGATTGCAAAGCGATGATCTCACAAGGCTGAAATCGTCTACATGCAGGATTATTAAAGAGGCTGTGTATGTTAACCTAATGTACACAAATGCTATGCACAAGGATAAAGAAGTTAATGCTTGCTTTCACTCATATGCAACCGGCCAGATGGCTCAAAGGACAAACATAACATATGCAGTGTTTGTGCAGGTCAGTTCAAATATCAGAGAAAATTACTGTTTTTGTACCTGGATTTTTGGCAGATATAGGATTCCATGTGTGTTTATACTTTAATTTGAGATTAATTTTCACCGTTCTACATCAAACATGTCACCTTACAGCCCTCTGACAGTAGAGGAAGAGGAAGTAGAAAGGCAAAGAGGGAAGTATTCTCATGACACTTAACACTGGCACCATCTTCCTCCAGTGCTGGGAATCTGACATGAGCACTGAAGTTTCAGCAGTGGTGGACAAAAATAGACACGTCAGTAAACAAACACTGCTTTCAGTTTTGCTCTGATGATTCTTAACAACTGAAGCTGCACTATGACTGTAAAAAATTAGGATAATTTTGCTCGATTGTATGATTTACTGTTTCAGTTTGGTGCTTTTATTGCGTATTCCAGCATCCTGACTATATTGTCATTGACTAGTGTGTAAATGTTTGACTTATTTTGCCAACATTTGTCTTCAATAAAATTGTGAAATAGAACTATGCATGACCAATCAAGGAAGCTTTATTTATTGCTTGTCTTAAGGCCTTTACACATGATGGGCGTGATGAATAAACAACACGAAAATGCAAAATACTCGCCTGCAAATATTACATATAGGGCTTTTATTGTGAAATTTAAGGACGGAAGGAGTGGATCTGGTCTGCGCTGCCTTTGTCAAGATTGAAAGGAGTAATAGAGTCTGCCATCTTGGTTCGGTCTACAGAGCCTCTGTGTTGTTGTTTCACAAATATAGGCGTAACTCAACCTGTTCTGCACACGGTGACTGGTGGATGCCTTTATTCGCGATGCAAAAGCTCAGACAAATCAACCTCATCCCGGAAAAAAATGATGTTGCTTTTTCGTCGCGTAATATTGTGTGACAAAAACAACAGTTCGAAAAAAATATATTGATTAATCACACGAAAAAAAACGGTGTGTAAAAAGCCTTTATGCCTTTTTTTATGTGCAGATAATACTAATTATTCTTTATAGGAATAGTTCAATATTTTGGGATATACACTTATTGAGAGGATCGATACTGCTGTCATGTTTGCACAGTGAATCTGAAGCTACTGGCAGGCAGGCAGCTGGTTAGCTTAGCTTTGCATAAGCCTGGAAATGGGGAAACGGGTAGTCTGGCTCTGCCCAAAGGTAACATAATCCATCTACCAGCACCTTTAAAACTCACAAATTAACATGTCATATCTTGTTTATTTCATCTGTTATAGGGGCTTTATGTGCCGGACTAGTTTCTGAACCAGGCGCTGTACGTTCCTGAAGTCTCTGCTGGTTGTCTCGCAATCTCACAGTGACAGCAAGGCTCTAGGAAATAGTCTGGCACATAAGTCTACCCCATGAAACCACAACATAACATGTTTACACTTCAGTTTTTGTATGGTTTAAAACTAAGATGGTATAAAGTGTTCATTTGTGATCCTTAGAGATGCTGGTAGGTGGATTTTGTTACCTTTGGTAAAACTTCTCATCCAACTCTAGGTGAGAGAGTGAATTTCCCATAATGAACTATTTCTAACACGGTAGACAGTCAGTTATTTTGGAAAAGTGTAAAAAAATAAAAAATATTTTGCTACTTTATTACGAGTCAGCATCAGTTCAGGTATTACTGTTAAGCTTCACCCGAAGGTGCGAAAACCTGTAATTATCTTTGCTATGAAAGCAGAGCATCAATTTAAGCCTCCATCTGTCTGTTTACCAGTTAGCACTTAAAAAAAAACATCACCTCATCACAGAAAAAGCTGCTCATCAAGCTGAAATCAGACGTCGTACTTGAAGGTGCTCTGGTGTTAATAAGGCAGCAGCTTGTGTGATTATTATCGCTGAACATTTTCACCTGGTCTGAGTGAGACTTTTTAATTGAAACCAGAGGGGGAAAAGAAAAATCAATGACCAGTCAGACGTCAGCAATGTGGGACTGGTTTTTGCTTACAGAAAGGTAAAGGATGGGTGCACTTATTAAACACCCGCGCCCACACAGACACATATATTCACACCCGGCATCACTGTGCTGACTGAGTTTTTTTTCTAATCACCGAGAACAAAGTCTCACCCCTCCTTCCTCCTCCTCCTCCTCCTCCTACTCTCCACACTTTCCTCGCAGAACTAATGAGGCTGTAGACAGCACACCCTACTGACACAGTGCAAAAATCCTCCAACAGCATCCTTTTCCCTCGGCTGATCTCCATCCGCCTCCCTCCAGACTCCTTCCATCCTTTTTATGGTTCTTCCTCGCATTCAGAGATGACACGAATGAAATGCTCAATTATTAATTGCTGGCACGCAGATGCACGGAGCGAGGGGAGCACCTCACACGGCTGAGGAGGAGGAGGAGGAGGAGGATGAGGAGGAGGAGGAAGAAGAGAAGATACAACACCAAAAAAAGTAGAGATTGGAGACTCTTATACGCCGCGACAGCTTGACTGAACTGGGTCACGCGTACTGGAAGCGATCGTCAAACGCTAAACATCATCCACCAAAACCCCCTCGGGAGGCCTTTAGCAGCGGGGAATCGGGTTATACGGGTGCCATAGAGGCCGTGGTAGGGGGTAAAATGACGCAGGAAACGGTGGTTATATATATGTAAGACCTTTGTGAAATGAGGATTCAATTTTTACGAAATCAAGACTTTTCTGAAAATGCGAAACTGAGTCAAATGTTGCTGTCGAAAAATTGTTAGGTGGACTCAAGACATTCACTTAAAATCTGTAACTTTTGACTTTTAACAGGATATAATCGTTTGACACTTATTGATACGAATCATGCTCAAGTGATTCTCGGGTGCACAGGGTTTGGACTGACGATCGGATAAAAGGAGTTTCACACAAAAGAAGAGTATCTGACAAGTGCATTCAGCAACTGAAAATATGTCCATTTTAAGCTGTTATTGTTGTGATGTCTTCACCATGAAACTCTCCAGAGACTCTCAGTGCCACAATGGTGTTGTGACATTATGAAATATAGCATTCATACTACTTTTGCAATTGTCCAATTGTGCTGAAAACAATATATTTAGTTTTCTTTTTTTTTAAATCTAAAGCTTAAAAAAAACCTCAAGAAGGGGTGGGAGAGTCCCCGAGAGGTTACTGTGTTTAAACAGTCTGAATACAATGAAGGGCTTCTGACCAGCAGATTGGGTATTTTGCACAACACATTGTGTTAGGGAAGCTGGCTTAAGCTGAAGTTACACTCTCCATGTCTGCGAGTATGTGAGGGTCCGGGTGACCCAAAGTTCTTCATCCGAGGGTGTACACGTAAGCTCTGTGCAGACATCTGCGTACCAGCAACTTGTTGTGAACGCATGGACCTGTACGCGCAGCGATCTACTGCGCATGTGTGGAGCGCATTCTCTGCGCTGACAGTATAAACAGAAGTACTATGCGTCTGTGGTGTCCACAGCTTTCCGTGTGCGTTCGGGAGAATAAACAAGCCTTCAAATTCCTCTCCCAAACTTTGAATTGATTTGAAACTGGGTGTTATCCGACGCAATTAATTATATAAAAGTGGGTGCAATCATTTTAAAACAATACATATTGATTCTTTTATTGCCAATGTTTCACTTTGTCTCTTTTTTTCAGTAGGTTTGTTCAAGCTTCCATTTGTACTACTGACACTTACTTTAGTCATTTATCCATTACTTTTAGAACTCAATTTAGACTTCTCTGCTCGCTTGCTGACTAGTTTTAAATGACTCTCAATTGCAGGAAATTGCAGCCTTTTTTGTTATATTTGTTGAAATTTTCCCGACAGCAATCAATAAATCAAATGCTCCGGCAAAAAAAAGAAAGAAATCTGTTATCCTGGTGGAGGTCTGGAGCACATGTCCATAGTTAGATCTTTCTGCTTTTTGTTGCACCTTATTAAACAGCTCAGACTCTGGCTGTGTGCTCCTCACTTTTTACTAATTTAATGTGCCGCCATTGCAGATTCTTGTCAAATGACTAATGTCTCCATGTCAGCACCGTACATACTGCATATACTGGAATGTGCAATTATATAAGCCGACTGGTCATTGGGATGTGATGATGACTTTTTCAGATCCATCTTCTACTGAGTTTCCTCATCTAACCTCCTGTGATGTTGTTTCTGAAGGCCAGCAGCTTCACAGTGTCACAGAGAACAGGAGCTGCATGAGGGGGACAACTTTCCGACAGCTGCTCACTCTGAAACCTCAGCCAGGGGTTAAAATATCACAGCGTGCTAACTGCTCTTCTGTAGTACTGTCATGATACATTATTACCAATGCTATTCTTTTCTATATCTCCATAAATGCAATAGAAAACGAGGGAATACCATCAAGTAAATTCAAAGAGCAAGGGTGGCCACACCTAACTGTTGCTCTGATGGTTGTAAATTAAGTGTTTTTGTTTTTCTGTCCTGGCAACAGCTCGTTTGACTTGAACTGCTGCAGTCTCCAGACAAGAGACATTTCCTCTTCTTCTTCCTCTTTAACAATTTCAATCAAAACACACGGTAGCTCTCTGACTGTGAGGGTGAAATGGGATTTCAGCATGACGGTCACACAGGCTGACGTGTGCAGAAGGTAAATTTCAGTTTTCATGACAACACGACAACCAACAAATAAACAAAGGAAAAGGGAATTAACCTTTAGTTGTTGTTTCTATAGCAACCGAAAATGAGAAGAAATCACGTGATCGGTTGATCGAGCTGCTTACTTTAACTTGAAATACACTAAAAAAAATGACACACAAGCTTGACTTTTAAATTCCTCAGAACAAAAACAAAACAAACAAACAACTGTATTAAATGTACGGCTGCAACTAACAATTAGCATGCCAATTATTTTCTCAATTAATGACTTTGTCGATAACAGAAAAAAGTGAAAGAAAAACTAAAAATATTCAGTCTAGTAGCACAGAAAAATTGTTACCAATTAATTTTGTGTTGATTAAGTAATTCATTAATTGTCTAATCTTTTCCGCTCTAATTAAAATGGAAAACTATTTGACTCATTGCCCGACGACTCACAAACAAGCAAATTCTGCTAGTCCAACAGAAAACAGCAAACACTGTTTGCTTTGCACATCATCTTTAGACATGGAGCTTCCAGTTGGACCACACAGACCAGTGAGGGTCAAAGGTCAAGGGTTGTATTAAAAAAGCTGACATGGTGGAGGTTAAAGGGCGACCAGAAGGTACCAACCCTCTTCACCAGCCACTGTTAAATGTGCCAGGTCAGCCTCCATCTCAGGACGGCTTTAGCACTATAATCTCTGGATGCTCTCACAGCATGGGATGTTTTCATGAGATATTGAGCGTGACTGTGCATGTGTGTGTGTGTGTGTGTGTGTGTGTGTGTGTGTGTGTGTGTGTTAGCACTCTAGCAATCTAGAGCCCCAGGCAGGGAAATATGAGTACTTTTATAACTATTACCCTTATCCTCTGCCAACTGTCAGGGATAGTTGGAGTGAACTTGTGAGTGTGCGGGTCATTAACTAGGTCATTTATGAGTCTGAGTGGTTTTATCCAACATTATGGGTGTTTCTATAAAAATGGAAAACGCATTTATATGTAGCCAGGATTTAGACGTCAATCAACGGAGGAATGTCAAGTGGAAAGATGGCTGCCAAACAGTCACGCTTTGCTCCAATTTATATGAGGCAAGCGCAGTGATATCTAAAGCTAAGCAAAGAAAAAAAAACACATATTTTCCACGTCTTCAAGGCTGCGTTATTCTTGAGAGAAAGAATCTTCTGAGCTTATTAAAGAGTTTTAAAAAATGCCAATAAACTCTACAGCTGAAATAATTAGTTGATTGAATGATTAGCTTCTCAATTGTAAGGATGTGATACTTGTCTGAGTCTTGAGGCCTTTACACCTCTGGCGAATAAATTACACGAAAATGAGAAAAACTCGCCTGTGAATATTATGTCTAGGGCTTTTATTGTGAAAGGTAAGAACAGAAGGAGTTGATCTGGTTTGTGCTGGCATTGTCAAGTTTGAAAGTAGTAATACAGTTTGCTGTCTTGCTTCGGACTATGGAGCTTCTATGTTGTTGTTTCATAAATGTGGTCGCAGCTCAACCCGTTCCACACAACGTGATTGGTTTGATGCCTTTTATTTGTGGTGGGAAAGCTCTGAAAATCAACCTTGTTGACACTTTTTTCTGCGCGTAATATTTGTATTCTGTGTGAAAGTATTCATGATAAAAATAAAAGTGAGAAAATATATATTGACGTGCACATTAATTGCACGGAAAAAACACCCCTAAAGGCCTTTATGTGATAGTAAACTAAATATATTTTGGACTGTTGGTTGGACATAAAAGTGATTTGTAGTCACCACCTCAGGCGTAAGGAAATTGTGATGAGCATTTTTTTTTTATTATTTTCTGACATTTTAAAGACCAAAAGATGAATCGGTTAATCATGAAAACAATCGCTAGGTCAATCAATAGGGAAATAATCATTAGTTGCAGTTCTAATAAAATCATTCTCCTACTTTGGTCACCAGTGTTTCCTAAAGCACCTCGTGGGGTCCCAGCATTAGTTTGTCATATTTATATGGGGTTTTTGTTTTAAAATGTCAGTGACATCCAGGTTTCTCGACTGAATTTCCAGAAAATACTGTATACATATCACAAGCAATATTCTGTATAATGGATAATTAAAGATACTCCCACCTATGGTAATATCCTCCTTTACCCCTTTGATTTCCCTTCCTTCATTTCAAGGATGAAGCGTATCCCACAAATCACTACAACACTTAGTTCAAACACTGTGGTTGTACTGTGGTAAGGAATACTCCCTACAAATACTAATATACATTTAAATGTTGAGTTAAAGTGTGTGAATGGTCTCCATACCTGATGTGTGCGCCTGTAGCTTTGCTAAAAAATAGGTGGGTTTTTCCCACCCAGGAAATGAACTCTCTCTGCAGCCGTTTGACGTATGACTCAATGTACTGAGGCCATACAATTTTTACAACTTAATAGAGATACTATCACAATTAAATTCCCTCATTGACTTTAAGAGCCCTCGTTTCCCAGCAGATTATTGCCGTCGTTATAAATAGACGAGGAAATGAAGACAGGCTGTTAAAAGCTTGTGTTTTCACAAGAGAAGCTTGATTAAGATCTCGCACGGGAGGGAAAGTCAATCTGATCTGCTGCTGGTTAACACCCAGCTCTTATCAGGAAGAGCCCTGACAGGCTTTTTATAGGTTCACACATGCATGCACGCAAACACTCGTACATACAAACAGTTGTACAAAGACACGACTAGATACTATGCGTAGACGCTGGTGCTAATTAAATGAACCAATAAACCAAAAAGACAATAACCTGCTGTGATGATGCATTCGCCTGGAGGCAAACTTAGCAAATAAAAAGACAGTTTCACTCTCCTCTACTCTTAATCCTCTTTTATATAAGAAGCACACATATGATGCAGGTCTACTGCATGTATGTTCAACCTGCATTCATGTGAGACAGCTGTCACAGTTAGACTCCAGTCTGCAGCGCAGATCAATAGATAGATAATGATTAGATCAATGATTAACCAGAGAATTACACAATACCGCATTACATTACTACTTACCGTTACCAAGTTTCACTTATCCCATCCTGTTCATTCTTTTTAAACTTCACTCAGTATTTTGATGTCAGAATGAATATTATTTATTTCATTGACATTTTAGATTAGTTGTGAGTGAGATATTAATGAGTTTATATGACGACTTTGCTGTTGTAAACATTACTGTTGCTGCTCTAGAAGAAACAACATTTCGCTTAGTTATATTTATAATATTCAATTCTAATCCGGCTCTGAATTTAAAGACAACCAGGCTGACATAGGATATACATAGCTAATATGTAAAGTTGTTTCGAAACCGATACCAGTATCGGAAATGTGTCCGATACTGCCCAAAATTCAGGATCGGGTATTGCCGAATATTCCAATATATGCACTGATCCAAGACCATAATTAATGAACCCAGAAAAAAATCAACTTGTTTAACCAGAAGAAATCAGTTCTTCTTTGCCGCTCCAAAACGGTAGCCTTCACTGTGCTCTCGCCCTGGATGTATCACGGCTGCCACTGGCAACTACTGTTTTAGAGCAGTGAAGAAGAACTGATTGCAGGTAGTTCGGATGGTTCCCGATGGATCATTAATGCATGCTCCCTCTCTCTGTCATTTGCATGCTTTCTGTTTCTCTCTTGCTCCATCTCATTTTGGGAAATAGATAAAATGATGTTTATTCGTCAAAATCATTAAATAATTTTTCCGTCCCAAACGGGTTTCTCTGTGGCAAACATGTCGAGGAACACATTCATGCCAAAGTCCGACCTGAGTCAGGAGGGAGGAGGGTCGTGAAAGAACGTCCGCTCATGCAGCTTTGACCCGTGCTGCCGTGTTGGTCATTAAACTACGTCCACGCTAAGCCGTCTATATCTGAAAACACTGATTACGTGTACAAAATTATGTGCATCCACTTTTGCATAATTACATTTTTGACAGGAATTTGACTAGAACATCCAAGAATGCTCTTTATTAATAATACCACTAAAAATGCAAAGTAAGCTCTTAGTTATAGGCTCAGCTATAGTCAGCTCAGTGTGTGTGTGTGTGTGTGTGTGTGTGTGTGTGTGTGTGTAGTGACTGGTGTGGAGGACCTGAGGGAATCTTGCTGAAACTGGAGTCTATTATACGACCACAGCTTAATCTGCATTCCTATTGTTTAATCGGCTCCCACACCGCCGACGGGCTTCTAATGAAGTGTTGACTCTTCCCCGTCATCCCCCAACACACACACACACACACACATATAGATCCACACACACTGACACACAAACCTACACAAGGGATCAGGAGGCAGAAAAGGGACAATGCGCCCTCTGTCGCCCCCTCAAGAGACTGATAACGTTAATTAACTGTCTTAATTCTCACCATGGGTGTTCGGAGGACGTCAACATGTGACAGCAGTCGAACACCGTGTGTGTGCTCGCTGCTTACTACTGCAGTTGTGGCAGCTTTTCAAAAAGGGTCCAAACACACTCAGGAGCTGTCAGGAAGCTGTCAATACAGCTTTCCGATCATATTAACCCTCCACAGCACCCAGCTGAAGGGAGGAAGCGTATAAGCGTTACCACTAGTGACTATCTAGCATTGACGAAGTGCTTTTTGGAAGCTATTATAGCTCCAGTTTTTCCTTTCTCGATTCAGTACACACTGACTTATTGAATCAATCTGAAATTGGACTGGAAATCCCTTCTAGGTTCTTTTTAGTAGAGTGGTTTGGCGTGACACTGATACACACACACCGTCATAGAGGCATCGACTGAGTGCCTCTGTGCTTTATGGACATTCGTTTTCATTTAAGTCAGCCAGGTCGCTCCGTTGTGTGGACCCGGCATGCCTCCGCTCATCAATAACTCTGAGTAACGGCCCGGGCTTAAGTGTGCTTTCATCACACGGAATTGAAATAGTGTTACATTGGCTGTCCCGTGTTGTTTTTCATGTGTTCATATGCTGGTAGAGATGTAAGTATTTGACCAAATGAATATCATCAGTATAATATATATCCATGCAGTTGTGGTACTTACTAGTAAAGCACTTCATTGGCCTCATGTCTCTCATATCGCACCGTCTCGCACATTATCCTGCAGGGACAGAGAGGGGAGGGAGGGGAGAGTGGCAGTCAGAAAACAATAGGAGGAAACATTAACTTTGGCAGGTTAGCAATGTTACAAAACAGAAAAAAAGGAAAGGAGTAGATCCAGACATTGCTGCAACAAGGGTGTAGCTTCAAATACTAAAATTCCAACCCTTGAAACTCATGTATTTGTTGGCAAAGCTACACTTTGCTTTCAGTCAGCATCAGTGACAGGCAGTGAAATTATAAGTAATAAAAATGGGAGTATTCTAAATGTTTTGTAAGTGTTATCATCCCGGTGTAGGTTGATGAGGAGAATAGCAACTTCACATTAACAGCACAGCATGACAGTCTTGTGGCTGCACTGTTTTATGGTCTATTGAATCAACTGCTAAGGCCCTGACACGCCAAGCCGAAGGTCGGCCATCGGACAGTTTGGGGCCGTCAGCCAGCATCTGTCGGCCTACTTTTTGCGGCGCGCCCCGCATCGTCTGCTCAAGTCTGCCCGTGTCCCGAGTTATTTTGGCTGATTCAGCATGTTGAATCTTCGGCGGAGCCCGTCGGTGAGAGAAATCACTGTAATTGGCTGTTCAGATTAATTTAATCAGCGCACGAGAGGAGAAACGGAAGTGAGGAAAGCGAGCCAATGAGTAAAGTCAAGAGGACAAACACAGAAGGCTCTTCTCATTTCTCATCTTCATCTCAACTGATCACTACAATACGCCGATATTTCCACAGCGACATGGCCAGTCTACGATGGATTTCTTTGGTGGTTAGTTACATTTAATATTTTATTGCAAAAGGGCCAACACCAAAATCTGACATTTACTGCTAAAGTTTCAGACACGTTTCTACTTTCTTCTCTACTACTTCTCTAATTATGCTGGTAATATCCTGATATAACATGCAATCTGTTTTGGTGTATTTCATGAGCAAATATGGCATAATATCTATCTTTATGTTCCAGCTAGAAGTCTCAGATCTCAGATCTTTTCTTTTAGATGTCGCTTATAAAATCTGGTGAGGCTGCTTTATGTTTCCATGGCCCTAAACTGTAGAATACACTCACTCTTTATCTTAGAAAGGCCAACTTTCATGCCTTACATTGTCAGCTCTTAAGTTTTTATTTTTGCCATATATAATTTTCCTATCTATTTCATTGCGTTTGTTTGTAATGTTTCATGGTGCTGTTGCCACACATTTTAATTTAGTTTTTTTCATAGTCTCTTTTATTGTTTGCTGTTGATGACGGCACTGATGAAAGGCTGGGAGACAGTTACTTATTCACTGCACCATGACAAATTTAAAGTTTCTTTGGGGATTGAACAATTAACCTCAGAGTCACAAGACTGTTTATTCCTCTGCTCCCAATACAAGTGTCATTTATCCAGGTCAGACGAGCTTTACTCTGAGCAGCACTCTCTCTTCCTCAATTAGACACAGACTCCCGTTGTGCTCCCACTGCTCTCATTAGTCAAATGTTGTTTTATTTTCCTTAGTGTGTTCCTAAGAGTGTTAAACATGAGGGATCTAAAAGAATAATAATCTGAAACTACTTATCATTATTCAACCAACGCTTTAACTCTCATTTTGTTCTCACTCAGTTTACAAGGGTAAATAATGGCTCACAGTTTTTCAAATCACAGATTTGATTTTGAAATCAAACCCGTTTCCCCTCCGACATAAAAAGTGTGAAAAAGTCACATCAGGCTTTCCCGGGACGCCTCCAGAGGAGACAACTGTGCCTCAACTTTACAGACAGGCAACCATAGTAAACAGTAGCTGATCAAAACACAAAAGGCTTCAAAAATAGCTGGGGGCGGCCGTCATGCTGCAGCCCCCCATCGCACAACGGCAGAAAAAAACAGCCCGGAAAAACAAGTCGTGTGAACGAAGAACTACAGAGGAAAAACAACACATTCCTCCCAGATGAAAAAAAGAACTATAACATAATCCCATAGTTAGTGGGATGGCTGGGAATTGTTTTTGTTTTTTTTTTAAGTTAGGGAACTCAGAGTAGGCAGGACCGGTGGACTGGTCTGTGGGACCACGGGGACATTCCTCAGGATCCAAACAGGGAGGAGGGAGCGGGGTTACTGTCGGGTGGGAGGCCTCGGAGGGGTCACGCAGTGGAATGTTCCAGCTCGCGGGTCATGTACTGCTACATTGTTCCGTCGCCAGTATAATCCACATGTATGCACACACGGCATGCTGGGAACAGACTTCTGACATGCAGTGTTTGTAAAAGACTGCGCCAGACAGACAAGACTGGCAGGCTAACGTGGTGACAGGAGAGCAAATAAAGGCAAAATCGTGTGTGGAGAACAGAACGGCGCGTTCACATCGGGGTGGTGTTAGTCAAATTTGAGATTTTTATGTAAAGACACGCTTGGTCTTTTCAGTCTCAATAAAAAAAATCTGCTTCAATAGAGAGAGCGGCTCCATATGGACCCCATCAATCTGCCTTTTATTGTCCAAATGAAAGTCTAGAGTCAGATATGTACTCTGAGGCCAACAAAAAAAAAAAAGTGAGAGCTGAAATTAGGGCTGTAACAAATAATTACTTTCAGATTTCTTTTTGAATGTCTGAATGTCCAAGTCTTCAAATAGTTTGTTTTAACACACCAGCAGTCCAAAACCCAAAGTTACTATCATACTATCAAGAAAACAAGCAAACAAAGCTTGAAAGAAGTCAATACCCGTCTACTGTCACACCTCCGTTCACCTGTCTGGCCCCATGCTGTGTAAAGTGGGTATGAGTTTCATGTGGTTTAAAGCTAGGGTTGGTAATTTTGAGGAACTAGCAAGAGTATGCTAGTCAAGTTGATGTTTACATCCGTGTCTGTCCAAAATGTCATCACATTATTTCATGAATTGTGGCTAAAAATGTGTTTTGTGAGGTCACAGTGACCTTGACCTGTGACCACCAAATTCTAATCAGTTCATCTTTGAGTCCAGGTGGATGTTTGTGCCAAATTTGAAGAAATTCTCTGTTAAAACTATTATGTTTGTACAGTGAGGAGGACACTGAACGTTTAGAACACGGGAGGGACATGAACGAACAGATGATTGTAATGTGACGGACGGGACGTGAACAGCAGTCTCCTGGATGAAAGCCTTGTGTTTGTTGGATCCATCCACCTCCCCTCCCTCTTACCCGGTGTGTGTCTTTACGCTCTTAAATCTACGTCACCACATTCCCGGCGCACTTTCCCTCAGCGATTAATATTGACGCAGGTGGGTTTACATTGTAGTTAATGGAAAGCCGGGTGCGTCTCATACATACAGACGCTAAAGGGCGCCTTAAGTGTTTGTATCTAACGCAGACGGCCGTGACAAAGAATCAGAATTTGACACCCTGGGACAGCCACAGGTACCAGACATTTTCTTTTTTTTTGTCAGAGAATTTGATTTATTGATTGCTGTCGGGATGTAATGAGAATTTAAATAAATATAACAAAAATATTTTTGAAGAAGATTACCAACCTTAGCTTTAAAACCAAATAAAATTCCTCCAAGAAGAGTTGGAAGTTGTTACATTTCATATCATGTTAATGTGTTCACACCTACAAGAACCAACAGATCTTATCACTTTGTTACCTAGAAAAGTGATAAGCCCAACAGGTACTAAAACATTGACTTAAACATTTATCATGCTTAAAGTACTTTTATACCAATCAGCAAAATGTACGTATATATGTCCCAGTCACAGTGAAAGCTGGATTTCAGTCATTTAGTCTTTTTAGCAGCAGATTTGCTTTTTAGAGACTGAAATAATTCCAGCCGACGAGTGGTTGTAGGGCAGAGTGGCTGCTGGATTAGAAAACCAGACGACTTTCACCAGCGTTTGGCTGGCGGCTCCGTGTTAATTTTCCACCCCTGACTGCAACCGTTATGGAGCAGACACTGAGGACTTGTCAGTGTTTTAATTTGCATTTGAAATTCATGTGATTGGAATATCAAGCTCTAAGTTATGTTAATGAAGTAGCAGTAAATGTATGCAGACACTAACCTCAGTTGATGCTCCCGCAGGTTGGACAAGGCCTCCATCCCGTGGAGATACGAGTAGACAATCTCCAGGTCCTGAGGAAACAGAGGGAACGTGTTGTTAGAGATAGAGCTTAAAGCTTTAAAGCTGCTACAATCAATATTTGTTCTATGAACAATGCATGAAATAACTGAGTGTAACTGTTTTGATTCACTCTTACTACTCTCATCCGGCCACGGCAGGCAGCTGATTTCAAGACCAATCGTTTATCAGAATTGTAGATTAATTTTCAGTCAACTACCTGCTTAACACTCCTACTAAATCGCAAATGAGCAAAACGTGCCAACAAAAAAACACTCAAACATAGCAGAGTAATGATTATGTAGTCGCATTGATGCTTAAACTACTGATTCTTCATTCTGCGGTGGACAAACTGGCTCCTCATACAACAGAAAACGTTTTACACAGACAGTGACATTGATTTGTGCGACTGAGCGTCGGATTAGAAAGCAATAAAGCACCTCGCAGAGAGAAAAAAAATAAAGGAACTACACTGCACAACTATAAACTCCCCATTCAATTACTTCATCAAGTGACCCAGTGAGCGACTCTCAGATTGTTTGGCCTGAATCCAAGTCAGAGGTGAAACAAAGTGGCCCTCTCTGAGAGCTGGCAGCCAGTACAGCTACTCCACTGTCTACTGGTGCACACTGGGGCACTGACTCTGTGTGTTGAGATGCTGGTTGCAGCTACTGGGATGCCTTTGTCGGCGGCAACTGGAGGTAGATGTGGCGACAGCGGAGTAAGAGGGACAACAGAGACTCTGTGTTAAACCTCACAGAGTGGCTACCTTGTCTCTGGGTTATGTTTCTGACAGCAGCAATCATAAGCTTATTGAAAAATGTTATGAAATGTTGACCACAAAAGCTGAATAACGTTCTGTTTGTGCTGGTTTGGTGTCACAATGTCTGCGTCAGTAGAGGAGAAAGTACCAGAATCACACCAGTGTTAGAAGCCTTATTATGGTTAGTTTAAGCTGATTCAAGAAATAGAAAATAAACGATAAAAACAACGTCTGTAACACAATAAAACTGCAAAAAATACTTATTTCTGATGCAATATTCAATGTAAAACTACTTCTCATGAAACCACAATATACAAACTGTAGCGTTTGACTTAAAGCCGGGTGAGTCAAAGTCTAGAAAACGTGATTATAATTAGTAATATGTATACATATCACACCCTGCAAAGGATGCATGAAACTCAGCTGCACGTGACCTTGGATTAACAAAATAAACAGCATCCTAACAACCAGCTGGCAAACAAGTAACACAAAGAAAACACACCCTGAACTCTGCCTATGTGCTCAGTGTTTGAAATTGAATTTCAAAGGACGTTCCCATTAGACACAACAAAGTGGAAAAACACTAAAAGTGTAGTCAAATATGTTACAAATAACCATGTAAATCTAATAGTCAACAAACATGTGACACATTACAGAGTGACTTAACATCCAAACTGTGTTATGAAACTACTCGGCTGGCTCTCTGTCCCTTGACGTCAGCATAAACTGGTCTTTTTTGTTATTTGGGTTTGGCCTTTGTGAAGCGGACACAGAGAAAAAAGTGTCCTCAGGGCTGCCTGGTCCTGTTACATCACACTGTGATATCCTCACTAACCAAATCCGTATGCTCAAAGTGTCTGTGGTCAGTGAAACAGCACAGGAGCAGCAGTTCAGCCGAGGCAATGTTCAGACACACACTGACACCCACTGGGGTAACTGAAGAACTGAAGCCTCGACTAACTGGGTACATTTTGGATATTGAGCTACAGTAAATGTCACAGCACAATGACTAATGGTGAGACACATTTCTGCTAAACTGCAAAATTTCTAATCTATTTATAGAAGGTTAAAAAATGGATGCAAGCTAGAGGTCAGTGATTAGCAATTAGGCCTTGAAAATGAAGGTGACCTTTCAGGTTAATACTACATAACTTTGGGCAGGGGTAGAGCTGAAATGATTAATCTATTACTTGGTTTAGATTAACTGGCAACTATATATATATTGATTCATTCATTGATTAAGTTATTTTTAAAAGCAAAAGTGCCAGAAATCCACTGGTTCCAACTTTTGGTTTGGTCAGACAAAACAAGCAATCTGAAGACATCAAAGTGGATCTTTGTGCGCATTGTGGGGGGCATTTTTCACTATTTTAGCATATCTTTTAGACCAAATGATTCATTGTTTAATCAGGAAAATAACTGACGCAATAATCAACAATTTATTTAGTTGCAAGGCCCTGATTTACAAGTCTTTTTGGGTGCTACAAACTATTCATTCCTTAAGGGAGTCTTAAACAATTAACTTTGAACACTATAAAAGTATTTCAAACTCACTCCCCTTAAAGGCTTAAAGACTTTAAAAACTTAAAACGTAATGTGTAACTAGGCCTGGGTGATAATTCAATATGATAATTTATCGTCTTTCAATGGGATCATGTTGTGATGAAATCATAAATCGAGATATCGATACACAATTGTGTCATCTAAATTAATAATAAAAAGACATACTAACTCAAATTTCTCAGAAAATCTGATCATTTTGCACTAAAGTTCTTAATTAAATGAGAAAATACTCAGTATTTTTCACTTGTCAAGTATTTAATTCACACAGGGGTATACAAAAAAATACTTTACCCTGTGGTTATTTCATTTAGACTACCAGAAAACAGCATATACTCTGATATATATCGTTATCCAGATATGAAATGACCTAGAGGATTTTGGCCAAATCAAACCAGCCCTATGTGTAACTTAATAAACAACAATAGTATAAAAACATTAAGTATGCATATACATAAAATGTGAATACTATTCTCTCCATCGAGAGGAATAGATGGAAAGAAACAACACAGATCAACTCTGACTGGTAAGAAGAACTGTAATAATCCAGGCAGAAGGTCACCACTAGGTGTCAGTGTTGCAGGTTTATTTCCCCCCTCTTCCACAGTGACATCACGCTGAATAAAACAGCGCCACTCAAACAGCAGCCTCACAGGGAGAAATATGCAAAACCATCAATTGTGGCTTCAGTCTCAAATATTTCAGATTGAGTGTATGGAAAGAATGTAAAGGACCCCATCTTTTCCACTCGCTGGGCTCTACATTTTCCTGTCGGATTTTCTTTCTTTTTTCTCCTTCTGGCCTCCTTTCAGACGGAGCCAAACACAATCACCACAAAGTGTACAGGGAGAGGATACATGACGGTTTTAGGACATGCACGGGATCAAATCAGAACAAAAACCTTCACGATTTCACTGAAGGTTTCAGTGCTTTTTTTCCTCTCATGTGATTCATTTGTTTATTTCAAACCGTTTTAACAGTCAGAAAAACAAAAGAGCTTACATGGACTTTAATTATTCACACAGCTGATTCTTATGCCTCTTAGTAGAGAGATCAGAAGCAGAGGGTGTTTGATCTGTGCTTTCAACATCACTTAGCCAGCTTCATGTTCATTCACATCTTTGGCTGAAAGCAGAACAGAAACAGGAAGGAGATCAGACCAAGCGTATAGTGGGTAGCTGAAACTAGGACAAGCTGATGAAGGCTACATCCAGCCAAATTCTGCTCATTGTGTGCTGAATAAAGACAAAGCTTGTTCATTTTTTTAAAAAACTGCTGGCTTTTGGGGGGCAGCTCAAACTCCCAGGCTATAACACCATGTAATCCTTCCTCCTTCCTCCTCCTAACTAATCCTTCCAGGAACACAGGTGGCCCCCACAGAGGGAAAAACACACCAAGATGCTGTTCTTGATAAAACCCTCGTGGACACTCCAAAGCTGTTTGACCAAAACTACGAATGACATTCCTCGCATACCGGTTACTGTCAGTAAATCCTCTTTGTAAACTTCCCCGGTTATTTCCTGGATGCTACACAACATGTCACCGCTTTACACCTTCATTTGTGAGACAGATGGTAGCAGAGCAATGCAGCCAAACCAGTGGAGGTATTTCCTCTCCTGGATACAAATTAAAACAAAAGCAGGCCTTTGTCTTCCCTGTTTGGGGGCCAAACACACACACAGTGACTGAGATGTCCTGCATTTTTCAGCCATTATGTTTGGCCCCAGAGGGACAGGGTGCAGTGTCGGGCCCCGTGCCAGCCGGTTGAGTGGCGGAGCATTCAGTGGGCAAAGAGAGGTCAAGGAAGTTGTGATGTTTTTCCTGCATTGTGTTCATTGATACGTATAACAGGAGAGCCGTAAGGGTGCAGTGAAAACAAATACAGCTGTACATGGAAAAGATATCAGAGTAAAAAGAAAAGATCAGTGACCTGAAAGGATAAATAAGAACGATGTTTGTTTTGTCGCATAGCAACTTTTTGACACGAACGGTGACGGAAGGATTTAGGTTTAGAATTTAAAACATTCAAAACTGTGCGTGGTACCAGAGATGCTGATTCTTAGGATTAGCTTGGCATGAATCTAAATAGGGCTGCAAACGATTGTTTCATAATCAAATAATCTGTTGATTATTTCCCTGATTAATCCATTAATTGGTTAGTCTATGAAATGAGAAAAAAGTGTTTTAAAAATGGCTTCTCAGAAGCCACGGGGATGTCTTCAATTTGCTTGTTTTATCTGACTATCAGTCTAAAACCTTATGATATTCATTGTATTGTCATATATGACAATGAAAAACAGAAAATAGTCACATTTTTAGAAGCTGGATCAGGGAACATTTTGCCTTTTACTTGACTCGACTCAAATGATTTATCAATAATTGATTAATCAATTAAGTGTCACAGCAGAATGACTAAATTGCAATCTTTTCTGACATTTGACATGATTTGCGAAGCTGTGATCCGGACACCAGAACACCTTGTGTATAGGTTGCTGATAAAGCTTTACCTCTAAGAATGGGCTGCAAATAACAATTAGTATCATTATTTTCTTGATTCATCGATTGATGGGTTTGTTTATAAAATGTCAGAGTAGTTCCGTCTTTAAATCACATCAGGCAACAACAGCTGTCAGTGTGCTGACTTGACTATGACTTGCCCCAAACAGCATGTGATTATCATAAAGTGGGCATGTGTGTAAAGGGGAGACTCGTGGGTACCCATAGAACCCATTTTCATTCACATATCTTGAGGTCAGAGGTAGAGGGGACCCCTTTGAAATTGACCATGACAGTTTTTCCTCCCCAAAGTTTAGCGCAAGTTTGGAGCATTATTTAGCCTCCATCTCAACAAGCTAGTATGACATGGTTGGTACCAATGGATTCCTTAGGTTTTTTCGTTTCATATGATACCAGTATCTTCACTCTAGCTTTAAAACTGAGCCCACTACAACCTCCGAAATATCCACTGCATTAGTGCATTAAAGAAATTAGTGGTGTTAAAACAAATTTGCGTTAATGCGTTATTATCACGTTAACTTGAACAGCCCTGGTAAAAAAGTTTCAAATCTGTACATTTACACTAAATAAATGACTCAAAATGATTATTGGATTATCAAAAATGCCGTTGCTACAGTAATTTCAGTATTTGTTTCGATTAATTCAACAGCCCTGGGTCACCCTGAACTCTGGTTAAAGAAGCGCCTCTGCTTTTCTTATCTCTTCAACACCACAGTGTCTGTTAGCCAGATAGGACGCTTTCCTTTAGTCGGGCCCTTTCACTGTGGCACAAATGGTCAATCCATTTATTCATTTGGCTCTGGCTGAGCGCAGATAGCAGAGCTCTGCATGCATCTATCACCCACTGTAGACAAACATCAAAGAAAGGGGCTGCAGCCTTTCGAAGACAATGGGACACTGTGGAGCGATAAACAAAAGAGTCTCAGGTGAAGGACGTTAGTGATGACCTAAGCAGCTGCTGTATCTGATAGATGATCAGATACCAATATTTCAACACAACCAGAGTCTGGTTTGAATCAACAATCACCTGTCGTGTCGATGTCTGCTGTCGTAAACTACTGTAACAAACTGTGGGTAGAAATGATTATCAGCACCCTTTTATAGAGTAGTAACTCATACAGTAGAAACACTGATCTGTTCATGTGCATCAAGGGACCGATGCAGCATGAGGTTATGTTTTTTATATCATATAGGAATGACCGATTAAGTGTTATAACCCCATAAAAGCAGACACACAATGGCTGTTTCAGTGATGCCCTGCCCTCACCGAGTCAGCCAGCAGAGTAAATCAATGATGGTGTCTCCTTTGTTGACGACATTAACATCTCCAGCCGTCTGCATTTGTGCATGCAAGCTTATCCGACTACTGTCGAGGAAATCCTCCCATCAAGTGATACCAATTACAGGTTTGATACGGTCTGGCCGGGCTGCAAAACACGCTGTAATTTCTAGCATCAGTGGAGGTGTTTATATCTGCATTACAATGATACAAAACACAGAAAAGCAGCAAATCCTCACATTTGAGAAGCTGGAAAAAGCAAATAATTGACATTTTCGCTTGATTAAATAACTTAAAGGAATACATCGGCCACTAAATGACCTTTTGTATATCGATTACTCACCCGTGTGACCTTGAATTACTTGAAGAAAACGTAGTTTTTCTTGCATGCCTCCATGGTGAAAAGTCTGACGCGTGCACTGGCGGGCTACTCGTTCGTGCGAGTCCGAAGTGTTTTAAATTGTAAGGTTTTAGTGAAGATGCGTGTGTTTGGGAAGTAGTGAGCAAACAACTGGATAGATGAGACTTATTATATTGCACGAGTTGTGTGAGAGTTTGTGCACAGATGTTTTGAGTTAGTTTTGCTGTTATTAAAAGGCGACTCCCATTTACTTCAATTCATCAAGACATTTCTTCATCTTTGGCTGGACCGCAGAGGGCCAGCCCTACAAACGCAAAAGTATGTCACTGAGTGACTGACTGAGTGAGGAAGGTACACGATTGGTCGGCCGAGTGTTGAGTTCCCTAACTGTCCGTTGCTCTTTCAAAATGAAAAGTCGGGGAACAGTCCTTTATGCAAATGAGCCCATCCAGCGTGACTTGTCGGAATAACAGAAACTTTATGAGCAGGCCGTCATGTTGTTTCCTGTTTGGACTGACCATACACGGTTCAGACTTATACTCAGTTTTGATCGAGTCTTGTTTGATTCTTCGTTCACCGTGGAGGCATGCGAATTCAAGGTAACACGAGGTGAGTAACTGATATACAAATGGTCATTTTGTGGGTGAAGTATTACTTTAAATAATGAATTAAACATGTTTGCAGATTCATTTTATGTGGACTTATTAATTGACTAATTGTTTCACGTCTAGTTGTCATGTTAAGAGTGAGACTATAGAGTGGCATAACTCAAAATCACAGTTTTAATACAATTTATCTACTTTCATTACCTACTAATCTTCAGTCTATAAATGTCCAAAAGAAGCGAAAAATACCTGTCATGAATTATTCATCTCCCCGTACACTTAAAACCAGAGTGTGTCTGCCAGCTCTGCAGCTATTCTTATTAAGCCAACTGAGAGATGAACAGAGAGAGTGAGAGAGGAACCAGCGTGGCCGCCTACTGTGAAGCATATGCACTTCTCTCAGCACTGCCAGGCAACTTGTAAAGAACTCGTCTGAATGCGTTTTCACACTGAGTAACATCTCCCTGGCAGATTGTGATCCTTCCTTCTGTCCGTGGTGGCGGTCAGAGGAGCAGGCCTGTGCTCTGACGTTTGTTGGCTCAAGTATAACAAACTGTAGAGCATGACACACTTTCCATCATCAGATCAGCTACGTTTTGGATCCTTGAGCTAAAAAAAAAAACCTTTCCCTGGTCTGTAACTAAATGAGAACAGGACAGTGGAACAGGGAAGTGCTGACGATGTGCACAAAACTTCAGAAAAATCTTGACTTGTGATTGAAAATAATGCAATTAAACGTCACTGCAGCTTCCAGTTTGCAAGCTGCTGCATTCAGGAAACAAGCTGCATCTTTCCACCGGTCGGCTCATTACACCATCGCTGTCTAAGATGCTTACGACCTTGATCCCTGGCAGTCGGAGTCGGAATGGCCGTTCTAATCACGGCACTTTGTGCGGGGAGGATTTGTTGTCGTTCTGTTTCAGAAAATAGCTGCGAAAAGCACAAATTAATCCCCCGCGACTTGGGAGCGAGGACGACCTAGTTTCATAACAATTGCTCACTTGTCACTGCGGGGGGAGCTTTTCACTCCATACCTTCACCCTCTGAACTCTACTGTGGCCGACACAAGGTTGGAATCAAACAACGAGGACGTGGAATGCAAAAAAAAACAGCTCATTAGGGTGACATAACCATGATTAAAGAAATCCAACGATAAGTTATGTTTGAACTGCAAAATGTGTGGACGTGTGGAGTAGCTAGTGATTAGCTAAAAAGGAGATTCTAGTGCCTAAGAATTTTTCGTTTTAAATCTCAACATATATCTATTAAAACAAATGTAGCCTCTTGTAATTGGGAAACATTCATTCATTCATTCATTCATTTCTGTGCAGCCCCACACACCACGCCATGATCCAAAACATTCCCTTTTGAAGTCTTGACCTTTACCAGGTTTGCCTTTCTACGCTAGCGACCCCTCATTCAGTGATGCGTCGGTATTCCTGGATCCTGTTACCGTGACAGCGGAGGGGCCGTCTTGTGTGTCAGGCCGGGGTGAGGCTTGCATTCCTCAGATGACACTGGCTAGATAACGTCACACACACATACACTCACAAGGCTTAAAGAGGCCATCTCGGCCATGCCTCCCGCCCCCCACTGCTCGCCAACCTATGGAAGGTACTATATGGCTGCATACCAAGCGGAGGAGCCATCTGGGTCAACTATCAGGTCCTGCTGGGACACTACCAGTATTAAAAAGATACTAGGGCTGCAACTAACGACTATAGAGCTGCAACGATTAGTTGTCTAATCGATTAGTCTATCGACAGAAAAATACTCACCAAGTATTTTGATAATCGAATAATCGTTTAAGTAATTTTTCATGCAAAAATGCTGTTTTTAGCCTCTCAAATATGGAAATTTCATGCTTTTCTCTTTTGATTTCATATTAAACTGAATATCTTTGGGTTTTGGACTGACAAAATAAGACATTTAAAGACATCACCTTGGACTTTCAGAAACTGGAATGGACATTGTTCACTATTTTCTGACATTTTAAACACCAAATGATTAATGGATTAATCTAGAAATGAATCGGCGGATTAATCGATAATGAAATAAGCTTTAGTTGTAGTTCTAAACGACTATTTTCACCATCAACTAATCTGCTAATTATTTTCTTGATGAAACAAACAATTGTTTGGTCTTGAAAACGTTGGTTTTTAAGCGTCTGTTGTTCGACTAATGAATGATGAATCGACTGATTGTTTCAGCTCTAAAAGACACACACTTAAATTGAGTTGATTTTCTTTAATATTTCATTATATAATTGTTAACATGCAGACAATGATTTTTTAGCAGTTGCCAATAAACAAAAGTGACACAAACTGATAAAGTTGAAGCTTAAAGATGAAGACAAAAACATGCAAAGTGAATGAACTGCCTCAAAGTACCTTTTGTTAGAGGCCTTTAAATATAAATCATCCCTCATGATTGCAGAAATGTAATAAATTGACTTGCAGCCAGTAATATTTACACTAGAGTTGAAACAATTAGTCAATTATTTGATTAGTCGATCAAATGCCAAAACTTCCTTATTATTTGCCTCTGAGTTGTGATAATTTGATGCTTTTGTTTGCGGTATATGAAAGTGAATTTGAATGTTTTTGGTTCTGGGGTGTTGGCTAGATGAAACAATTCATCTGAAGATGTCACCTTGGGATTTAGAAAATTGCAATAGTCACTATTTTCCCACATATAGGTCAAAAGATTAATCAAAAGATGAAACCATAGGGAATATAATTGTTAGCTGCAGCCATAATTTACCTGACAGCACATTAAAGCACACGGTCCCTCAGGTCTTACTGGGGTTCGTTAGTTAAACTGCTAAATGTCATTTCCATTAAAAAAAAAACAACCACAAAAGCAGCACAATCCTTCTGTTCCTTTACTAGATTCTCCACACTGGACTTTAATGCGGCTTTGCATAAAATGAAATGTCAGTCACATCAATGTCTGGCTGTCTAGTAAAGAGCACACGGCTGCATCAGAGGCTGAATAACAATTTAAAGTGGGCGTCGGGGCATAATGAAGAGGACAGAGCTGCTGTGTGAAGAGGTAAACAGCCTGTGGTCGTGTAACGAGCTAAACAGACCACTGGGAGTCAGACGGCCGGTGTTGAAGGTTAGAAAGGTCATGTTGCCTACGGTGCAGTATCCGCTAATGGCAATATATTGCATTATATTGTCAGTTCAGCACAAACGCCGCAGCATGTCCGTATCAGCGTGCCAAGTGGGACTGAGGAGGACCGCCCCCCTGAAGCAGACGAAACAGCAGCGATGGCAGTTTACTCCAAAATGTGCACAACATTCATCATCATACACCTCGGGGGTTAGCAGTATGATGTTCCACTGGGTGCCACTGTGTGCATGTCTGTCTCTGTTTGTGTTAATACGTGTGTGTGCATTCCCGTGTCTTTGTTTGTACATTCCCCGTGTTAACAGGGTGGCCAGCAGCTGTCCTTGAATCTCTATTGACAGAGAGTGTGGGATCTGCTGGGTATTTTTATCCATTAGCCTGTGTGAGAGAGCAGGTGGAGGCTTTATGGGCTACAGCAAGGTCACACGGTGGCGACGAGCGCCGCTACGCCGTCACCGCTATCTGTGACTGTTCTGGCCGACCATTGAGGTCTGAGCGACCGTTTTACAAAGACACAGCATGTGATAGCGAAGGGCTTCACTGGCTCGTTTCTAAAACACTACGTTCACTCCTTGGGAAAACAAAGCATGGGCTGAAGTTAAAAGTCTGATTGATAACACTTTTATGTTATAATAATATTAAAATAATAATAATACATCCACAGAGCCTTTAGAAAGGTGCCAAATAAAAGTATGGCTTTTCCTGAAATTTTTTTTAAAAAATGTTGGCGGGTCCAAAATGAATGTTTTGTTTATCTCTGTGGAAGATATCTGATGTTTGGTTGCCACTTCGAACTTGTGAGCCAATAGTTAAACAACGCCTATCACGTGGTATCTCTAGGTCGTCAGTTAGTGTGGGAAAAAAAGGATAAATGGCTGAGATTGACGGTAAGTACCTGGCAACGACTTGTTTCGAGGAAACCGCAACGGAACGAGGAAGGGAGATAGCAATAGCACCTTTAATCCTTCAAAAGACCTTGAAAATAAAAGGATTAAACCTGTAATCACACTGCTTGTTGCAATTTAACAACTATTTATTTACATTTTGAACACAACTGTTCAAACGTCCTTCGTGTTTTGCCACATCCGTTAAAACCACGTGCCACCTGAACGAAGCTGGCACATACTACACAAAGCTAATTAGCGGCCTTATTAACATTAAGCACATGGTGTTAACTCAACAGGTTAAGCCAGCAGAGCACATGGCCCTCTCTCCTTCTCCCTCTCTGCCTCGGATGTTGTATTAAGTGCTGCACAAGCAATCACACTTCCACTGCCACCTGTTCACAAGTGTTTAAGAAGAAGACAGGACTATTCTTTGTTTAATACATCCAGCCACCCTCCACTTTTACTTATCTTGATGGAATTTATTGAGTTAGAATTACGCCTCTGAATGATGGTGGGTGGCTGAAGTGGCCGGTGGAGCAGAAACAACTTCGCAGTCATGGACCAAATTTAAAGGCACTTGGGAGCTGCTGTTTATTTCCCACCGTGGTCAGGCAGCTGGTGGACATGGTGACTGGCTGGAACAGGACTCGGGGAGGCATGTGAATGAGCTTAACGGCACCTACTTGAGCTGCCTGCCAGTATAAAACCCTCAAGAGCTAAAATGCACCCGCTCTCTTGAGGCACGCAAATTAGATGCATGCTAGAAAGCACAAGTAGCAGCAGATAGTGAGTTTGATTTTGGAAGAATTGTGCTAGAGGATGTTCTGTAATAAAAAAGTGTGCATGTTTCATAGAAAGCTGACAAACTGGTCCTATCAGGAAGCATATTAAAAAGAACGCTAAGGGTTAACTGACCTCTCCGACCCATCTGCTTTGATCAGTCAGCTAACACAGATGTTGCATGTGTACGTCTTTAGTCCAGCACTTCAGAAAATTGTGCAACCAAACCTCCAGCAACCTCTTCTAAAGATAAAGATCATGGTATATAAAGAGTCAGCTTATCATCGTGGCATGTCAAAATATATCTCCCAGTGTTAAGTATGTGTTGAGGATGACTTATTGTTGCAGCTCACTATCTCACTCTGATGGCGGCATGACAACAAACCAGCAAGAGCTGTAAAAAATAACCCTTTCAGGTGAGAAGTAAAGGGAGTTTCATTATCCTGCCTTGACACAGACATTTTTTCTATCAATGACGACTTTAAGAAACGTGAAAAAGGCCTCTCTATTTCCACAGAATAACAAAACACTGGAGTCAAAAGTTGAATCTTGCACCCGCAGCGGGTCTAAGTTACGGGGTAAGAGAGGAAATAATTTATGAGGAGAATGAGGAAGGAGCAAGTGCTCAGCATTAAGGAAGAGCTGCATTGCTTGCAAGTACAAGTACATAACATTTTATTTATTCACTTAATAATATCAGTGTGATTTATTTACAAAGAACTAAGGGTCATTTCTTGCTTTGAGCACGTGTACTGGTTACTAATTCAGAATCTGCAGTAAACACTGCAAGGACACAACACTGCACTGTTGTCCTTGAGGGTAAAAACAAGCCAAGTTGTCCTACAAAGTAAGAGCTAACTTTCCTGCATCCATCTGGTGCCATCTTATCCACATAGCATTAGTCAAGCCACGCTGATACAGGATCTCACAGCTATCTAATTAGCACTGAATGATATTTGCTGACTCGGTCACACCCCCATAATGCCAAAGAACAGCATCACTAGAATAAATTAGGGCGCTTTCACGAGCCAACATTTAGTCTGTTTTAATCGAACTCTAGTGTTGTTCAATCACTGGTGCGTTTGCTTGGGTGGTTGTGAACTTAGTAATTGTACTTTGGTGTGGACCAAAACAACCGGTCTGAGACCGCTTACGAGGTGGTCTCGGACCAATTCCAGGTGAACCAATATGCAGGCTACCTGTGCGGGCATTTGTTGAGATGGACACCGGTAAACGACAGGTAATTATGAGTGGGAGAGGACTGACCAGGAGTCTGATGTTTGCTTTACATCTGGGCCAAAGAGAACATACAGAATATGCTAAATAAAGTCCACAAAAATAGTGACGTTTATAAAGTAAATCGAGATAAACTGGAGGAGAGGGGATTTGTGTTCACAGTAGATCAGTGCCGAGTCAAAGTGACAAAACTTTGACAGCAGCAAGTCCATGATTCCCTGCATAGAAGTGGCAGCTCTGCACACAAAAAGATAATTTGTTCCTTTGTACACACCCCTCAGACATTTTTTTTGGTCCACTTTAATTTGTGCACTGTGAAACCAAAACAAGAGTATCCATTTCACTCTGATCTGGACTAGCCAAACAGACTATGGCTTGTGAAAGTGCCCTTCAGGATCTGGGATTCGACTCTGAAAGTGTGTGATGAGGAAGTTAAACACCTGCTCAGATACTACTGGTCTTGAACATGCCATTTGTTCTTTTAACTGTTTGGACCAGCAGTTACGCTAATGCTAAACAATTATCCAACCGCCACTCATATTTCACAAAGCAAAGCAAGTTTGTGCCACGTTAATCCATTATTATAATCCTTATTAATAAAAAATAATTAAAAATAATGATGATTTTGGCCACTTACGGGGCAGCATGATCATTTGGAGTCGTGCTTCTGTCCACCTGATGAATGCAAGGCAAATATTCTCTCTCTTTTAACTCTGTTTTTGGTCTCTACCAACTCCTGAGGGAAATATCTGGCTCTTTAGCAGCTAAATGCTTCACTATGTTCACCAGCTAGTCTCTAACTGTCTGCTGTTTGGAGCTTTTCACAGAAAACAGCTGCCTGCTGAAGCTGCAAACAATGTTTTCTCAATGGTGAGAGTGAACCAAAACAGTTAAGGAGAACCAAACAATGAGATGAAACGTACTTTAAAGCCACGTAAAATTGAGGGGGGCTGCAGATTTAGGTGATAATACTCTGTAAGTTCATCACCAAGAGTGACCCCTTGTTTTCACATTATCATTTGATATATAATTAAAAAATAAAGCCATGCAAATGTCCATATGAAAAGATTCAACGGTGGATGAAGAGTTTTAGGATCTTCCTCGAGGAAATCCTGAATTAAAAGTTCATCTATTGAGTTTCTTGTCTTGACATTTTCATCTCCGACAGCAATACATCACGTCAGAACCTGTTTTCTCAAGCTGCCGAATACCAACTAATATACCTCTAAAGCTTTAGCAGTCTGTTCTATTCCATCCGTCTGGGCTGAACATAAGTCACGGTTTTATTTGTCACTGATGCAGACTCAATACAAGCTAAACAACCTCCAGACTGCAGCCTCTTGACACGGTCTGTGACCACAGTGTTGTACCATGACAACCGCTGCTCTGACCACAGCCTCATTCAGAGCCAACCACTGTACCCAACTATAAACACAGCCACAGCACACATATTGCATCTAGCAAAGGTCTGCACAATTAATAATAATAATAATAAACCTTGTGTCTCAGTTTAAAAAGTGAAGCAGTTACAAAAGACCACACATGCAGTAAAAGTAGTATACTGTATGTGCTTTCCTGTAGAGCTGCAACAACTGTCGATTAATATAAAATTAATCTGCAGCTATTTTCATTATAAATTAATCATTAATGTCAATCAAAAATGCCAAATATGTGATGTTTCCAGGTTTTCAAATGTGAGAATGTGCTGATTGTCTTTGTCATAACATTACAGATAATATTTGGGGTATTTTTAACTATTGGACAATCACTATTTTCTGATGTTTTATAAACCAAATTAATTTTAAAAATATTCATAAATGAATCAATAATCATTAGTTGCAGCCCTGACGGAATATATGGTATCTTTAGCATCAGCAATTTCAAATTTTTAATTCTGGTGCATCAGCATTATTGATTTTGTTTATTTAATAACAAACTCAATTCAAAATTGATTATTAAAAGAGGATGTAAAAAAAAAAGCATAATAAATCTTAATATTTTTTTTTCAGCAAAGACTACTCATCATGCTGTCTTAGGTAAAACCACCACACTTATTTTAGCCATAAACATGCCGCCCTTAACCACAACAATGGCTCAATGTGGATTCAACGGTGGACTCTGACCAATACTGGACACAAAGAGATCTCTCAGCTCTGTCATTGAACCTCATCGTAGCAGGTCCGTACCCCGGGAACAAAGCCAACTGTCCGGCCAAATGAAACCCGCTCCATCTCGCTCAAACAAAGGCCTCAAAGAGGTGCAGCGCAATCATCACAAAGTTACGCAACATCACATAAAGATCAATTCATGGGAGCTCAAAGCAGAAACAGGGAGAAAAGGGTAGGGTGGATAAAATGGGATGGGGATAGTCTTTAATCTTCCCAGGGCAAGTGGCTTGCTTGATGGCCTAAATGATCCAAAAAAAATGCTTGGTTCCAGGTCCCCCCTTTCTTCTGTCCAATTAACTTGACACAAATAGAAGCCAAAAGCTGGAGGAGAGCTACTAATGAAATCCCCCAGAGATCCACAATGGGAGAAAAATAACACAGATTCTCCTGGGTTCAATACTTAGCCGCGACTGCATCCATTTGGTCTGTTTCCTCAACTGTAGAGCCATTAATCCCATTGAAATATTTATGGAATTCAATAATCAATCTTTTAAATCTCTGCTGCTTTCTACTATGGCCTTCTGCACGAAGTAATTCCTGCATTACAATGCTACGCTGGCTGCTGGTTGCTAGGAAACAACCAGAGAAACTCTTTCAATACGAGAACTGCTTTCACGCGAGCCAGACTTCTCTTGTAGGGCCTCAAGGCCACAAACACTCCCTGGTCACCAGAGGGACACTGAAGTTTGTTTTTCGGGTAAGAAATCTCATGTAAAATCTCCTGGACTGTGATTTAGGAGTCGGAGCATGTCTTGTTGATGCTGTTGTGGCAGAATAAAAGGAAGTGTATTAGTAGGTATCGCTGTAAAACAATAGAGTGCTGCAGGAATGAGTCCTAAAACCTGGAAATGAGTTAGCAGGTTAGCACATCCGGTTCCCTCGTCTGGAAATCAATGTTTTTTTTGTGCACAAGAAAATGGCGTAGACATCATTCCCTACACTTACTAACCAAATAATGGAAAGTTACCCAACAATGCCAATACGTATTTTATAAAATACATGCATTACACATGCATTAAGTTCTTGCAAGTGCTACATGTTACAAAAAAGTAATACTGCTACAGATTTAACAGACAAGAGAGACTGCGGAACTACCTATATCTATAAGATATGTAATTTGCCACATGAAAACATGTGCTTGCATAATACTGGATATAAAAATTTTACTTAAATAGATATGACTTACTGTTTTCGATTTGGCAATCGGATGCACTAAATTCCTAAATGCGTTTTAGATGCAGGCTTGGCAGTGGCAGTGGTCTCATGTTTGGACTGTTTCCAGAGGGTCTCTGGGCTGCAGGACTATTGGCACATGAACAGCATGTTCCCTCTGAGCTGGGAGCGCGCCAGCAGCAGCGTTGTTGCCTTTGTTGGTATCTAGACGACATTATCATCTATGCTCTTTCATGGTTTGCCATCACAATGGAGCGGGGTCTAGTGCCTGCCTGTGTTAGGTGTGACTCCTCACCTTTTTATGTCAAAGGCTGTGATTGCGACACTGTAAAACCTTCCATCCAAAAGGAGACAATGACAGTGTTGTTTTCAAGAGCAAGTGTCAGAAAACACTTTGGTTAATTTGAGCTGATGATGTATCTGGTGAGCTGCCAGTTAAGGTCACAGCTACAAAGAGACAGTGGTGCTGTGAGAGCCACTTAAGCATATAAAGCCAAGCCAACTATGAGGGATTTATGGTATTGAAAGTGTCCATTCTTGAAGGTCTGCTCAGGACCTGAGACATGCATTACTCGGTAACTGATCATAGTTTTCTTGTGTTCCTGCACCACATCGGTGCGCCCAGCTCGCCTCGTCTTGAATGGAGGTTTCCTGTTTACAGAGTTGCCTTATGATCCCACCCAAGGCCTTTCACTTCACTCAGACTAAAATAGTCCCCAGCTCCAGACGGACGGGGATTTCAGGCGATATCCTGAGGATGTTTTACAAAAGGAACATGGCGAACCATTGTGATCTTTTAAGGGACTTGTCACAAATTGAGGTTTTCCCTTTCCTTGGCATCACTTCAGCTAGTCAAAGGAAAAGTACTGCAGATGTTTTTTTTTCCATTTCATAATACCATTTAATTTCACTTTTCTATGATCCTATCTTGTTTACTTTTATATAGGCTAGTTTAATGGTAGATTTATTGCAATTTGTATCGCTATTTAGTTTTGTGTTGTTGCGTGTATATGATGATTTTGCGAATAAATAAACCATTTAAAAAAGTACATCACAAAGCTGAAAACAGGGCTGTTTCGTTTTGCCCATGATATTTTTTTTTCATTAAAACCCCATTTGAGTGCAAGTATTAAAAAATACCTTTAAATTCTCTAATGTATGGAACCCATTTATTTAGTGATTTTTTTAATATCTGTCCTTATAAAAAATGTTGGTTTTCTTATTGCAATTGCCTCTTTCATATACTGTTCTATTAAATTAAGCTAGATGTGAGACTGTAACTGCTGGGTTATTGGGCTATAATACCCGTCTTTGTTTAAGTCTGCTTGGCATTAGTACAACTGCAGTTGGTACAATTTAGCTAAAACAGCTATTCCCAGTGCGGCGACAAAATAATTGGTGTGATTTTAACTGTTTTTGACAAGCAGAAGCTGGTTGTAACAGGGACTCATTGTGTTGGGTCCGCACCACACTTGCTGGCGGATTCAAAGCAGCCGAGCCTATAGGGAAGCATGCATGAATGGCCTGCATCTTTCCCTCCAATTATAATCAAATACAGTCTTCATATAGCCCAATAATAACACAGCCGCGCAGGCGGTCAGGCCTACACAGGTGGGCAGTGCAACAAAAGCGTCACATGAGAACGCTGCTGTCCCAAATGTGAGTCACGTATTTCATGTGACTTAGAAAACCAACATCGCAGCAAGAACTTACAGTGCAAAGTTAAATATACTCTGGAACGTGACACAATGGACTGTCGTGGTCACAATGTAACTGTTGAAATTTGTTCAAACAATCACATTAATCTCATTTGTTAGTTACATCAACCTCACTTGTGATATTACATAATTGATTGACAAAACTATTATCTTTCAAAATGAATACAGGAACAAAAGAAACTACTGAACACTTATCAAGTCATCGTGACACTGTGTAAGTGGTATTTTCCATTCAGAAACTCAATTTCTTCCATGGATATGGAGGATTTAGATTCAATTTGAGTAATTCTTTAAGTGTCAACAATAGAAATACATATACATTTGACTTCCCATATAGACACTTCAGAGTATGTTTAATCAGAAAGGTTGAGCAGTTTATATTTATTTCTATTTCTCAAGAAATACCACTGTCAAATTAGTAGGGCTGCCCCCCTCTTAGTCAATTAGTTGACAAATCTGTCGTTTTGGTCTTAGTCGACTAAGATTTCTTTAATCAATTATACATTTTTTATGCTTTTTTTTCATGCTGAATGACTTATTTCTAAACATACGAGCACATCTCTGGTAAACACAAGGTTTAAAGTGGAGCTTTTGTGTGATTCTTTACGGATCTGTCAATTAAATCAACTCGTCGAGAATCAAGAATTTCTTTGGTTGAGGACAGCCCTACAAGTTATTCTAGATAATACAAGCAATGTGTGAATTTAAGAACTCAGTTACAATGGATGGTCATTTCTACGGACTACACTACATATGCAGATTGTATTCTCAAGTGGGAGGAATATCTTTCCGGCATCAGCCATCACTCTCCGTCCTTGGGTTGAATCACGTCTCGTCATCTTGACTTTTCACTTCACACATATGCAGCAGTGTCTGACTAATCAGCAGTGATGAGCGGCGCTGCACAACTATTCATTCTTGACAGAGAATCACATTAACAATATGCATGATGCAATTGCGAAAGTGCACTCATGGGGAGGGGTTGAGGTTTCACGGTAAATAAACTTGCAGGACCATCAGGATTTCTGTCATTCTGACTGACGGTGCAAGGCTCTTTTGTTACTGTGATTGATTTTTGCCCATTGTGCTGTGTTGTACAGTTCAGACCGGGGTCCATTTTCTCACTAATACAGTCCAATGTGCAGCTTTTTTTCCCGTGAATGTTTGCTTACCACATTACTCAATCACAAACAAGCAAATAGTGCTCTAAGAAGATTGTGCACGCATTAGCCTCTCATGTGGCATTACGTAAGCCTATTTATGATACTTGGCCTTTTCTTTACCAAGACTACATAACACATAAGGAGATCTGCATACTAATCGTGGCAATGAAAAGTGTTTGCTCTCAGCAGGAAGGGTTTGTGTGCGGGGGAAATATAGGACCATATGGGAAAACGTCTGGCAGCGGATGGCTGTTTGAGGTCAACCGAGGCAAGTGTCAATTAGCCCGGTCAAGGTCTGAGGCGCCGATGAACTAATGGCGTTTAATAAATAATGCCAGGCTGTAACTGACATCACAGCATTTAGCGAAGAATTATTGCTCGAATGGTGCGAGAAGAGCATACCACAATGTCACCAGAGTGAAATAAATGTCAACTGGGCTAAAAGGGGGAAGTTGCATCACAGCAATAAATGTGTTTCCACAAACTTTTCCCAGAGGTAAGAATCTGGGCACGCACACAAGCTCTCTGGTTTAAGAGCAGGAGAGAGCATCCTGATAATCTCAGACTGGCACCCAAGCGGTCTGGACGGTAATCGGCGGTTGAGTTCAGGCAAGCTAAGATAATTATGCCCTTCTTCCCAAAAGCAGGAAGCGGGGAGAAACTGTCAAACATTCCAGTGAGAATCAGATTACGTCGAGGCCTCGGGTAATGAACGGACATTTTCCCCTGATAGGCGACGTTGGGACAGAGGGCGGCAGAGTTGGAAACGTGACCGGCCGCAGGTTAGACAAACCCTCGGGGACCAATTACAAAGATAAGGTTTCAACAAGACAGATATTGTACGCCAATGTGCTCCACTACGCGCAGGAAGTGGAACAACGGTATTCCTAATCACTGATTTATAAATGGGGAAAACATTGTTATGTATGGCTACTTTCCCCTTTTAAGGCTGTCCAATATGCTGCATGTTCCCACTGGCAGGACTCAAGGACTGCTGCTGCAGCAGTTTTCACTTTTGACAACAGCATCCATTAGCAGAGACAGCTGTTTTTACTCAAGCTAACGTTGTAATGAATCACCTCTTTTAGCTCACAAGGCGAGTAATCACCTGCCTGCCACCACCACAGCTGTTAATAAACCACAGTTTGCATGAGGCATGACGGGCCGTATTAGGATCAAAGGTACAGCCAGCAAACAGTGTTGTGACTCAACATTTCAGCTTGACACTGACTAGAAAGTCTTCACAAAAGAATGTCAAATCAAACCATTAGGTTAAAGATGCCTTTAACTGAAAAACATCTTTCTCTACACTCTTCTAATCAGCCACCATCCCACACTTTCACTTCACATACCAGCCCTCGTCTACTCTGTATTTGTTGACACTGGAAGGGGGTGGATTTCCTTTGCATATAGACACACAATTGTCTGGTGGAAGGAGATTAACTTCATTGCTTCAATCTGAATGGCTTTAAAGTGTGGCATTTACCCAATGTATCAGTGATACATCATAGGGTGTAACATAGTAAAACAAAAGCAGAAGGGAGATGAAAAACACGCCTGAGCAACAACTGATTTGTGAATATTTGCAAGTGCATTAATATCCTAAAATGATAGGTAGATTGGTAGCAACACATTATAGACTGATACATGTGCAGCAAATAGACTTCAGAGTACTTTCAGTGCAGTGAAGAAGGCTACCAGTACCTCACTGATGAATATTTGAAAACTTTAACTTAAGCAGGTGAGCAATCCACCAGAGGCATAGTGTGAATGGCCCTCATTCCGAAAAAGACAATATTCCTACTGATCCGTTTACATGGCTAATGAAAATGAATATTCCACTATTATTCCCGTTTACATGCAGCCGTACATACTCCGATTAACGTAACCGGTAGCGGACCTGTTCAACCGTGCAAGCACAGCCTTCCTCTGTCATTCCTTCAACCACCTTCTTGAGAAGGTTGCGGTTGCGATATTAGCGCATATACACAAAAACCTGCTGATATCCAAGTCTTTCGTAATGTTTAAAAGTAGGCGTGTTTCTCCATCCAACCAGAAATGTGGGCAAGTATCTCTAGTTTGTGTGCAATGCACAGAGCTTACTGTAAACAGGCTAGAGGCCGTGTGTCACAAACTGCTGTAAAAACACCAATTGAGACACATATTCCGAATGTGCCGTATAAATGTCCAAAGAATGCTCCTAAACCCAAAATAATATCGGCATATCCCACGTCTTCATTGGAAAATGCTCCATTCGAAATAAGGCCTAATTCAGAATATCCAAACAGAATATGCTGTTTACATGACCCGTATCTAATTCTGAATATTGTGATATAGTGTGCTTGTAAACATCGTCAATGAAGATGGCTCTAGTAGCTGCAAGTGGACAGATACATAGAGCCATATGTGTAATGAGCTAATGCTCACATGCTAATGAGCCTGGCTGTGGTTCCACAGCAGAAGTAAGAGGAAGCCATAAGGTGCCAATGACATTTCTTTGCTAAAAATAACACTTGTGATAGTAAACAGGTTTGCACAATTAATTTAATGAAACAAAAACGACTACGCAACCTACGCAAAACCTAAGCATTAAAGCATTAATTTCTCCCTCTTTCCTCCCAATTATTAAGGACTGAAAAAATAAATTATGTGGAAAAGGCTGTAAGCATGTGAAGCCCAACTCATAAATTAATCTCCAAATTAAAAATCCTCCAAAAACAATCGCATTATAATTTTGTTTATGAGCAAAACATTGCCCTGATTTTGACCCTGTTCGTGCAACAGCAACCATCTTTAAGCGCCATTGTTACAAATACTGTAAACAAGTCTTAGCTGTGTGCTGAACCGTATTCTGGGATTTAGAGAACTCTAATCACACAAATTAATCAGCTCTCCATCTGATCCACTTCATGTCTGAGCAGTTCACCAAGAGGGAGGATTATACAGCAGATTATTCACCAGAGTGAGCCTGTACTGCGTGGGACCGAGGCGAAAAAGCAAATTCACTCAAAGATGTCTGGTAGTTGTTTACATCAATAACATAACAACCATTACGGATTTAACAAAACTAATTTCTGAAAGCTACTAAACCTTAAAAAAGTACCAAATATGTTTCACTTATCAAGCTTTTCTGTAATGTAGGTGTCACTTTTTCCAAATGCTGGAATTTCCAGAATCTCTTAATGACAGCTACAAGCAGGCAGTAATTCTATAGCAGTCATGTAAATATTGCACGTCAGGAATGGTTTATTCTCTAAGCTCTCCAAGCAACCAAGTGGGTCTCTGGCTAAGTTATGTAAAGATTGTGGTCGCTTGCTCAGTGGCATGAGGTCTGTTGCCTTCTGCTGTGAAGGCCAATGGAATTTGTGGAGCCTCGACTCCAGAGCTGTTTTTCTTTGCTTTATAAATATCTCCAGGAATGCGAACATACTGAAACATGCCTTTGACATTATTATGTGTGTGATTCAGCTGCAACAAATGTACAGTGTGACCCTGAAGGCAACAACATCCTGTTCCATCTGACAAGATAAAAGGCTTGGGGCAATACAACTCCAGGGCACTAAAATGAAACTAAATGGAAGTTGAATTGTTCTCTGTGCACCAATACGTGCAATCTGTCAAAACAAAAGCCATTATTTTTCTTTTTAAAACTTATAAAATACAAAGATTCAGCCCAATAAATCAAAGCAACCAGCGTATGAATGTCATAACCTGGAGTGAGCAGAGAGAAGACTGCAGAATAAGCAACCCAGAAGCCAGCATGGTGTCTTGATAAAAATGTAAAAAATGTTGTTACTTTAACTTCCTTTCACCCTCTATTGTTTAAAAAAGGAACACTGATATGATTGTGCTGAAGGATATCAAGGATACTTCTGCAAACTCTGCAAAATGAACACTTTTTTTCACATGCACCTCCTGAGGAAGTATCCACCTTAAACAGTCGGAAAATCCTCTATTATTTAGCAGTGCATTTTTTATATTCCTCAGAACGTTGAACGTGACATATCATCTTGAGCTACTTCTACCAGAGGCACAGTTTAATTGAAACAACTGTCACAACTCACTGTAAATGGCAGGTTTAGTGACAGTGCCTCCATTATTGGGTCTTTTTCTTTTTTTTCAAAGAAAAGATGCCAACCTTTCTCTGGTTCCTCTGCTTCTTAAAAGGTGAATATTTGTTGGTTTCTTTGATATTAAACTCAATACCTTTGAGTTTTGTTGCTTGGAGAAAACAAGCATTGTGAGTATGTCAACTTGGGTTTTGAGAGATTCCGATGGGCATTTTTCACTATTGTCTGACATTAGTTGCAGCCCTAATTTTGTGCAACACCAATGATCACACAGGAAATGTGCTGTAGAGCAGACAAAGCTCTCGAATTTCTCAGTAGTCTCAATAGACCAGCAGCTTGTAATGCAGCCACAGATTGCAACTTTGCAGATCTCCAGTGCCATGAAAATATAGACAATAATCAAGCAAGGAACATCATGACACCAACCAGGCTGGTCTCATACACTAAAATAAACACATTTGAAAATATGCTGAACCCAATGAAATTGCCTTCTAGATTTCAGCTGCAACCAATTAAGTGATTCATACATGGAACAATGGTGAGTTCTATAAGGACACCTCAAGACAAATCTACAAAGAGAATTAAGGAAGTGGTTTCCTGTGGACGGAATTTTATTTTGAAAAGACTGTATGCATGCAACGAACAGAAATTGACATATGTTGCTGGACATTCGTAGGAAAACAAACGAAAATGGAGGAATAACTTTTTCGTAAGATATCATACAAAGCGTTGTATGAGAATACGTTGCATTGAGTTTAAAAACAACTCTAAAGATGTGCACTGGAAATCACATCTGAAGCAGAAGGCGGCAAAACACAAGGGAACACAAGAGTAATTTACTTGACACAATCATCCTAGATTGATATCAGACATTGATATTACTTAAGATTTTAAACTACATCTCCACTTCAAGACGTTAATTCAAATATCCACCTACCTTATTCATCAGTAAAAACATATCAGTGCAGCCAGTAGAAATACACAGACGTTAACCGACGTTAAAGAGCTCGAGCTTGGTTTTGTGCTCCACTAATGTTAAATCGAGCTTCATGGGGTGAAAGCCACAGTGTGTTGTTCAACTTACTTCAATCTCAGTGGTGCATTTAAACACAAACTACATGGGATTGGTCTTTTCATTATTAGATTTAAGGGAGTAACAGGCGCACGGGGGCTTAACACACATCCTGATGTATTCCAGTAAGGAATGCAAATGTTTTTCTGGCTTGTATTCACCATGATATCAGACATTTATCTGTACAATTACACTTTAAAAACCATAAATGCCATCTTCCTGCAGTAAAGAGGTTATATTATGCATGATTAGAGTCAAGCTTTTCATCAGTTGCTCCCTGTACAGTCATAACACTGACAAATCAATACTTTTAATACAATCATCAATACCTTTTATGGGTCCACTGACTGACCAGTAGGCAGTGCTATGCTTTACTGCCATCACAATATCATGAAAAAAAGCTGATGTGGTATTAAAAGCGTGATTTAAATGAGCCAATCAGAAGCCGCGCTGGTCTTCTGTGTGGGCACCGTACGTTTGTTTCTTTCTTCCCTTCCTGAAATCATCCCCCTGTATTTAAACTGGGAGGACTACGTCACTGTGACCGCGGTGTGTGTAACCACATCAGCCTGCACTCAGCCTCCACTTTCAAACACAAGAATAACATGTGACATCACTTTACTTCTACAGGGTGAGCGCTGCAGAGCGCAAGCAAAACGCCAAGGCAAGCAGCGGCCTAAATTTACCCAATGGATGGGATTTTTTTTTTTTTTTTTTTTTGAGAATTAGAAAACCCAGAGTTGCCTGGGAAAATTACACCATTACGACTCCAGTAGTAAAACTTGCAGCCCCACTTGTTGAGCCAGCGAACTGGAAGTTTAAATAGATGCTTACGTGCTTCTGACGCACTGACAAAAATAGAAAAGGCAGTCACAAAACAACACCCAGATTCAGAAAATAAAAAAAGAAAGCTTTAGGGGGAAAGGCGTTCTGTCGTCAGGCCATTCTTCCGGCTTCAGATGAAAAAGCATCCTGACGCTTTTCCTCTTCCTGCTTCGTATACGGGGCAGGATGCTGAGAGACAGGGCAGCTTTGTGCTCATCAGTCATTTCAACAACTACTTCCTCAAACAGGTTTATAGCTGTATACCTTCATTTGACGGGGCTGTAACATTTGGGCTAAAAATGCAAAGTGTAATTCATAAATATAGTCAATAGGCTGGTATTCAAATTTCTGAAATTTAAAATGCAATACAGTATTACACAAATACATATATAATGAATGTACATCTATAATTTCACATTAAGCATAAAGCAAACAGCTCTTCTGTGCTTATATGCTACAATTTCTTTGGTGTAAGTGGCAGCCCAGTTTCACCGTCATTTGAAAGTTAGTACTGTTTTCCTTTAAATCATTTAAAAAACAAATGAGTACAGGCAAAGCATTGTGTGTTACTTTAGCTGGACCATTCAACTCCTTGCAGTTTGTATCTGAGTTTGAGTAATGACCAGAAAATGGCCTAGAAATTCACATTTGTTTTGCTTGCTGACTACATGTCACTGGGGTCAAGAATATCCACCGAATGGCCCAAATGCATTTGTTTTCTCCCTCGTCTCTTCCAGTGCAGTCGCTGCAGGCCTGCGCTGATCTCCTGTGATATGTGGAAACAATGTAAAGTAGGCAGCTTGTCCCTCGAGCTATGTGAATGTGAAGCAGGGTCACCGCAGCGGAGGGCTGTTGCTTGTGGCCTTTAGCTTTGCCACCTGGCTAAACAAGGGGAGAGATGTCTGTCCTGAGTCCAGCTACTTGCTGCAGATTAACACAGAGCAGCTAAAGCACAAGAGCCAAGAGTGTGCAGGTTGTTCTTCCTATGAGAATACAGGAAGGTGATTATGAGATAAGATAGGTGGTTAAGTGTTGGGTTTCATAATCTTGGCGAGATAAAGAAATGCATTCTGCGTCAAAATACAGTTCTAATCAGTTCAGCCCAGCACAATGCCTTTATAGCACCCATCACGTCAAGGTAATGCACAGTTTGGACAGCTAAAGATAGTCCAACCCCCACCTACTGACCTGACAAACAAACATGTCACAGATACCACTTTCACACACAAAGCCTGTCCTTCACGTCTGATAATGAACACGCATTCTAGGAAAGCAACTACCATTCATTTACATACTGATTGGTCAAAAGATAACGAGCGATGCCCATCACAAGTTATCAGAGCCCAAAGAGATGTCTCAAATCTGCTTAATTCAAGGTCTTTAATTTAGAATGACATGAAAAGTGAAGAGGAATAACGTTTGGTATTTCTACTAGATAATACATACAGTATGTGTTTGATAGAGTCTGCGGTGTCCTGCAAAATCAACTGCCACATCTTTGATTAATGTAATATTAAGTTTCGCTAAGAATCTGCTAAACATGGCTGTGCCCGGTGCCTAAATATGGACCCATACTAGCTGAGGCAGGCTCGCTGTCACTGTGTCCCTTGCCAATCTGATCATGTGCTTGTCCTGCTAGTCTCCAGCAGTCATCTGTACAGACAATAAAAAGACATCCCTAAGGGGAGGCAGTGGAGGAGAAGCTCTTAAGATAAAAACCCCCCATGAACCCTGAGTTGATTGAGTCTACATGATGAAATCCATCATCCGTACAGCACAATTAAGATTACTTTTTTAAGATAGCTATGTGGCCGGATTGAGTAAGAGTTGGAATGTAATGGCCTAATAGTTGGGTTTGCAATTCAAACCCTGTAAAGAAATCTAGCATGTCCATCAAGTAACTCACAACACCGTGCCATTGAGAGCCACAGTGCATGTTTAAAAATACCGTGTTATTCAAAGGGATGTAATAATCCCCCCCGACATATTATTGAATTTGGACATGAAAAATAAATTAGAGATCAAATAGCCATGTCATGTTATCGTAATTCATATCAGAGCATGCAAAAACTGTGCAGCAGTGCTTTACGGACCTCCTCCTCCTTCTGCTTTCTTCACCATCAGACTGCCTCTTTGCACGCTGTCAATTCAGTGCGTTTCCAGTTACGCTCATGCAAAAGGAAACTGACAAAACCAGTGTGAACACTAGCTGTCAAGTGGTCAGTTATTTAACCTGCCATGTGACAATAGGCTGAGGCAGAGGGTCAAATCCCACCGTGGTCAGTCTTGAGCGATAGAGACAGATCCCTGTAACCGTTAGCTAATCCTGACAGAGAGGCCCTGCCAACACCATTAGGATAAACTGTGTCAGCCACCTCAGTCGCTAGACACTTGAAAAGAACACCGAGGAAGGTGATGCTTTAGAAAAACACAGAGGAGAGAACCACACAGTCACATGATATTCAATACCATGAAGATTAATGTCGAAAAGTCTCGGTGGTTTTCTGCAGAATAATCACAGAGAAATTGAGTGGAATTCTCTGTGACGCAACCGCACAATGACGTGGATGCAGTGTTTCTAAAGATGTCCGGATCCTGTTAGGATATCACACATTTGCCTCTGACTGAATCATTTTCAAACATAGTCATTTAGTCATTGTTCAAACTGTCCTAGTTCGCCTCTCCGTTCATTTCACATCTTTTCAAAGACTTCCTGAATGAAATGTTTGCATACTGACGCAGCATGGGCTCATACCAGAGTGCTGAAGGACCACAGACATATTTTTATTGAATTTAGTCCAAGCCTCAGTATCTTTTAATCAGACTATTTTCCAGCTCAGCAATTCCAAGTACTTAATTTCCCCTCAGATAGTCTTGTCAGGATTGGAAAATCTCAGAAGCAGCATTCAGACGTTGATATGACACTGAAAACATGCTGATGTGAATTCTTTCAGGTGGGTTAGCAGCAGGATGAGGCAGGTTTTATATCACAGGTGCTATTACTACCAGCTCTGAAACAAATTCTCACTTCCTTATCAGCAAATAAAGAACATTCAAAAAGTACTTCCAGTTATTATTTAAAGGACCACATCATCAAAACTACTAGCAACTACTTCCTACTGAGAAAATCACCTGTTCCATGGAAAATAAAACAGAAATTAGACCACCACGGCTGAATGAAATACAAGCAATTTGTTGATTTATCAATTGGTCAATCGAATGAAAATCAATTGGCGTACGTTTTGATAAAATATAAATTGTTTCAGTCGTTTTCTTTCACAAGCAAAAACAGAAAAAAAAAAAAAAAATTTGAGGATTTGCTTCATTTAAAAAAAAAAAAAAAAAAAAAATCACGTTGATTGATTTTGTTTAAGATTCAGACAGTTTGAAGACGCTACTATTGGCTCAAAGAAATATTGACAGGTAGATTTTTTTCATTTCATGGACAAAAAGATGAAGCAATTAATCATCAGACTCATCAATAATGACCATAATAAAAATTAGTTGCAGCCCTATTATAAACTACTAATGCTTATGAGCAATGCTTCAACTGATGCCAACCAAATTACCCCTAGTCATTGTTTCCATAACCATAATGACATCTGTCAGTCCTTCAAATTATAGCCTGCATAAAAGCCTGCATAAAGCTGTAAAGACCAAGGGCTTGTGCAGTTAACAAGCCGTTGATGACACCATAATTGTTTCCTCAATGTCAGATAGACGGGCAGACGGCTGTGCCACTATCCACTGGTTGAAGTGGTGGCCTATTGATTGTCTATCCATTGTCTGCAGAGCCTAAAGCTGAAGCTGCATCCATTTGCAGTGGAAGCAAATTAAATGATGCTAGACCACAGCCAGACCAGGATTTATTGCATGTATCTGCATATTATGACTGATGATATCTGCTGCAAACTTGTGTGTGTGTGCGTGTGTGTGTGTGTGTGTGTGTGTGTGTGTGTGTGTGTGTGCGTGTGTGTGTGCGTGTGTGTGTGTGGCTCAAGTTATGACCACATCCCACAGGATTTGCATGTTCATTAGACTCCACAATTCCCAGAGGAACCTATACTGGTATGGATCAGATGGTAATGAGGTGATATACTGTGCATTGACAGCACTGAGCTTTAAAAAACAAGTAATAATAACAACAAAACATTATTAAACCAATGCTGATGCCCAGTCAAACCATATCCCAACAAAGACAAAGCACTTAAATTGTGTCCTAGTCTACCAAACATTATAAAAACTGAGGGCTAACGACTGTTTTGGTAGGCTAGTGTATTAGCTAGGTTGAGATTAAATAATAATAAAATATAATATTAAAATACAATATTATAATGACATGGAAATAATAATAATTATAGCTAGACAAATTTAGAAAAATTTAATTAGAGTATATGTATGGGTCAATAAGGAAGCTGGTTAATAATGAATGATTGACTTGTGGAGAAGGGGTGGGATTAAATAAGTTTATACTTCTTCTCACTCCTTTTCCAATATGTAAATCAAGGCATGAAGTGTTTGACAATTTATTTTTCTTACGCTTTTCATTGTATGTAAATACTACTTGTTTCTGACTGTCAACTTGTTGGTATTATCATTCTCTTTTTCTTTATTTTTTATTTTATTTTTTTTGTATTCTACATGTTGGAAATACATTTTGAAATGAAATGGATTAGCCAGTCTGTGCCTCTCATATGATCCACCTTTCTCATTTATATGTGTGTTTTTTTTGCAAAATGCAAGTGTCTAAGACTATGTTTGCAAAAATGTAAGTGTCTTATACTATGTTTGCAAAATGCAAGTGTCTTAGACTATGTTTGCAAAAATGCAAGTGTCTTAGACTATGTTTGCAAAAATGCAAGTGTCTTAGACTATATGTTTGCAAAAATGCAAGTGTCTTAGACTATGTTAGCAAAAATGCAAGTGTCTAAGACTATGTTTGCAAAAATGTAAGTGTCTTAGACTATGTATGCAAAATGCAAGTGTCTTAGACTATGTTTGCAAAAATGTAAGTGTCTTATACTATGTTTGCAAAATGCAAGTGTCTTAGACTATGTATGCAAAATGCAAGTGTCTTAGACTATGTATGCAAAATGCAAGTGTCTTAGACTATGTTTGCAAAAATGCAAGTGTCTTAGACTATGTTAGCAAAAATGCAAGTGTCTAAGACTATGTTTGCAAAAATGTAAGTGTCTTAGACTATGTATGCAAAATGCAAGTGTCTTAGACTATGTTTGCAAAAATGTAAGTGTCTTATACTATGTTTGCAAAATGCAAGTGTCTTAGACTATGTATGCAAAATGCAAGTGTCTTAGACTATGTATGCAAAATGCAAGTGTCTTAGATTATGTATGCAAAATGCAAGTGTCTTAGACTATATGTTTGCAAAAATGTAAGTGTCTTAGACTATGTATGCAAAATGCAAGTGTCTTAGACTATGTATGCAAAATGCAAGTGTCTTAGACTATGTATGCAAAATGCAAGTGTCTTAGATTATGTATGCAAAATGCAAGTGTCTTAGACTATATGTTTGCAAAAATGTAAGTGTCTTAGACTATGTATGCAAAATGCAAGTGTCTTAGACTATGTATGCAAAATGCAAGTGTCTTAGACTATGTATGCAAAATGCAAGTGTCTTAGATTATGTATGCAAAATGCAAGTGTCTTAGACTATATGTTTGCAAAATGCAAGTGTCTTAGACTATGTTTGCAAAAATGTAAGTGTCTTATACTATGTTTGCAAAATGCAAGTGTCTTAGACTATGTATGCAAAATGTAAGTGTCTTAGACTATGTATGCAAAATGCAAGTGTCTTAGACTATGTATGCAAAATGTAAGTGTCTTATACTATGTTTGCAAAATGCAAGTGTCTTAGACTATGTATGCAAAATGTAAGTGTCTTAGACTATGTATGCAAAATGCAAGTGTCTTAGACTATGTATGCAAAATGCAAGTGTCTTAGACTATGTATGCAAAATGCAAGTGTCTTAGATTATGTATGCAAAATGCAAGTGTCTTAGACTATATGTTTGCAAAATGCAAGTGTCTTAGACTATGTTTGCAAAAATGTAAGTGTCTTATACTATGTTTGCAAAATGCAAGTGTCTTAGACTATGTATGCAAAATGTAAGTGTCTTAGACTATGTATGCAAAATGCAAGTGTCTTAGACTATGTATGCAAAATGCAAGTGTCTTAGATTATGTATGCAAAATGCAAGTGTCTTAGATTATGTATGCAAAATGCAAGTGTCTTAGATTATGTATGCAAAATGCAAGTGTCTTAGACTATATGTTTGCAAAATGCAAGTGTCTTAGACTATGTCTGCAAAAATGCAAGTGTCTTAGACTATGTCTGCAAAAATGCACACGTCTCAAGTGAAAAAACAGGATGCAGAAACTGCAGCACAGACTCCCACTAAGGCTGCAGCAGCTCCTGTTATATGTTAAGTAGCCTTTGATTATCTGTGCTGATAGAGAGAGAGGCTTAGCAGGGATGTAGCCATACACATATGTAACACTGGAACAAGCTTTGAATGGCAACAGTTGCTGCACACAGAAAAACACTGTTGCAGGACAGTTAAGATGCAATGCTATAACAGAGCAAAGAGAGTGTCAGATATGAGCACTTTGAAATACAGATTAGTTCTGACCTGTTGCGTCCTTTCAGCCGGATTCATCATCACAGCCTGCCGAAAGCTGTTATCCACATAAGACGCCATTGTTTTGGGAAGACGCCGTCTGGGAGGACACTGGATTTATCCTAAATAATAAAACGTTTATAACTATCCAGCGCCACGGTATGTAAAAGAAAGAAAAGAAGTCCCCCCGTTGCTGTGTTGCTGTCTTCTTGTCGCCTGTGGTCCGATGTTTAGCGGATAAGCTGGGGAGTTGCCCCGGAGCCAGGCCACGACTGGAGCCAGACAGCAGTCTCCTCGGGGGGGTGTACGTCTAAACGTTGCCCGAGCTGAAACCTCGGCTGCCGAACACCGACCGGTCCCACCGAAACTTCTTCTTTTTTTAAAAAAACCCGCTACTCAAAGTGTCTCTTTTGTAAAAAAAATGTAAAAATGTCCCTCTATTCAAGCCAGCGTTCATCAAAGCCATTCCTTGTCTCTTCAGCAGCCAGCATTCTGCTAGCGACGAAAAATAAATTACATATAACGTTAGTTCCACCTAAAGCTGACAAAAAAAAAGTAAGCTATCCCGTTAACAACAACCTGGCGTCCATTATAGGAGAGGTAAGACCCAAAGACACTCACTGAGATAAATTCAGTATATTAACATCTTTTTAATGGGTCTTAAAAGTGGAGATAGGTCCGCCGCCGCTGTGCTCTCTGTTGTATGCCACCATGGTGACTGACACAGCAGCAGAGTAAAGTCGGACGCAGTTAGCGGTTACACTTCCGGGAGAGGTTTTCAAAATAAAACTCTGTTTTAGTACAAAAGAGACAATGGAGGAATATTTAGGGAGGGGTTTCTGTGGTTAAGATTAGAGATTCAAGCCATTTATTTGTCATCGTGTAGTGCAATGGAATTAGATTGTGACAATCCCATAGGTGCTAAAAAAAAAGATAATACAATAAAAAAGAGAGATAGTGCAATATAAATATAAAAAACAATATAAAAGATAATACAATAAAAAAGAGAGATAGTGCAATATAAATATAAAAAACAATATAAAAGATAATACAATAAAAAAAGAGATTGTGCAATATAAATATAAAAAGATAATACAATAAAAAAGAGAGATAGTGCAATATAAATATAAAAAACAATATAAAAGATAATACAATAAAAAAAGAGATTGTGCAATATAAATATAAAAAGATAATACAATAAAAAAGAGAGATAGTGCAATATAAATATAAAAAACAATATAAAAGATAATACAATAAAAAAGAGATTGTGCAATATAAATATAAAAAGATAATACAATAAAAAAGAGATTGTGCAATATAAATATAAAAAGATAATACAATAAAAAAGAGATTGTGCAATATAAATATAAAAAAATAATACAATAAAAAAGAGATAGTGCAATATAAATCTAAAAAAATATATAAAAGATAATACAATATAAAATATAAAAAATACAATGTGTATATTGATGAGATGACAGTTTTACCAGATTATAGTTTTGCCAGATTATTGCACAAAGTGTCCATCAGATAAGTATATAATTATTGCACAGCATCATATAATTATTGCACAGAGTGATCAGCATGTTATTGCACATATCCGTAACAGTAGTGGTAATGTAGTAATAGTAATAGTGGTAGTTTACAGTGGTAAATTAATATACATGTTTGTTTTTCCCAACAAAAATGCAATTTGCTCTGCACGTATCACTAATAAGGACCTATATACAAAATGCAAACACATTTTTTTTTTACAACGAAGTACCACAGATGATTTTAGCAGTGCATTACCTAAAAAAAAGTCAAATTAAACCCAAGGACGAATGCTAATTATACAGTAGACTACTACATAACATGCAATGAACATAGTGTACCATGCACCGTGACATAACAGTTTCATATCGGTTTTTAGTTTATTCCAAGATTTAATCCACTGACAATTTTAGATTCAGTAACTCTATCTTAAAAATGTTATTATATTTGCTTACAATTATACTATCAGTATTGTTTTACTATGTTATTTTGAAGGCAAAATCATTCCATTTCCGGTCTAGCTGGTGTTGTCTGTATTTGGCTTGATGGGGATTTAGTCACAAGGGGCGGCTCATGGGCGAGTCCATTTAACAAAAAAAAAGAAAAAAAAGGAAAAAGTGGGAATAGGAAGAGGGAGTACAGTATGACAAATGATGCTTTGGGACCATCTAGTGACTTAATAAGGTAATACACATGTAGATGGTTATTACTTGGTACAAAAATATTGTTATCCTTAAAACATCAAATCAGGATAACAATCAAATTAACATACAAAATATGTCCCTGAGCAATATTAACAGACTAGACATAGATAATTGCAGTTTTAGTTGAATTTATTATAATGTGCCACACAGACACACAAAATTCCAATTTAGGAAATCTAGATTGTGAGAGTCAAGATTCAAGTTTCCAGTTTGTTTGTTTATTCATCATATACACAACAATTACAACAAGCAGTAGTCGGCAATGAAAATCTTGGGTCTCAGGCACCCTTCAACCCTTTTGCACTTTTAGGAATAAAAAGGAATATCACAGCAAAATGAGAATCAAAGACATACAACATGAAGTGTAAGTTAAAATAGCAGTATTTCAAATGGATAAGCGGAATGTAAACAGGATGTAGTATAGTATAGTATAGTATAGTATAGTATAGTATAGTATAGTATAGTATAGTATAGTACAGTATAGTATAGTACAGTATAGTATAGTATTACTGGTATATTCAGCTTTATAGTGGCTCTGAATTCACAAGCAAACTTCAGTTCCTTTTTCAAATCAGTTCCATAAGGATGCACAATTCTGGCAGGCTTTTCTTTGGTGTTTTATGGGAGGTGGAAATCCTACTGCAAATTATTATTGGGCTGCAATAACTCCACAAGATTCTGCAGAGACTGATACATATACATATACGTATACATATACATATACATATACATATACATATACATATACATATACATATATATAAGACTTTATTGATCCCTGAGTGGAAATCCACTCTGAAAACCAGCAGCTCAGAGAGAGGCTCAGAAATAACAGGTGAAGAACTCTTCAATGAAATAAATAGATACATAAATAATACATTACAATAGGCTACCTTAGACTGTATAAGAGAATAATGCAAATACTTGTGCATATAAACGTAAACTTTATTATATTCATCATATACATACATGAAATTTGACCTCTGCATTTAACCCATCCTTTAACCCAGCCAAGCTGCTGTAAAGCACCCAGAGATCAACTTGGGATTCAGTGTCTTGCTCAAGGTCATGCAGACAGTAGGAGCCGGGGATCAAACCGCCAACCTTGCGGTTAAAGTATATATAAGTGTATGGGTACAGCCTGTACCCATACCATATACCATACACGTATGAATAATAAGTACAGCATACAAAATACTATAACAATATACATTTTATCCTGTTGAAGTTGTTACTCTGTTTATAACGCAATTAATAAAATGGGCTTATTTACCATGCCAAAGAAAAAAAAAGATACAACAATTTCCCCAGCACTATGATAATGTTATTGTTTTGTTATTTCTGCCTTTGTGTGAATCTATTTCATTAAGGAATAGATTAAAAGTTAATATGTAGTAGACATGCTTCAATAGCAGAAGCATCCCGTTTTTAGAATGTAACTAGGACACAACCGCACTGACGCCATGACAACCAGTGGTTGCATGACAACCAACCATGACCCCATGGACAGAGCAGACCGCTGCATGGCTCAAGTTATCACCCAGGGGGGCCATTATACACAGTCAGTGTATCTAACCTGATAAACTAAAACAAACATAACAGTGGGACAAAAATGATGCAACACAGTGAAGCAGCTGCAGGAGGACCACAATATGGACAGAGGATGATTTTTACAGGTAGGAGAATCATGTGCCTCTATCGTGTGATTCAAATGAGTGCAACTCCAGGAAGCAGAAGTTGTGTCTACAGTATGGTGTTATTATCATAGCTAAATCGGTGGGAAAGTATGTATTGTAAGAGTTCTATAAGCCAGTTTCCTGTGGGATTCAACAATTACTATATAGTAATAGGCATTATGGTCTGTGTCCAAACTAATAGAAGTGTAATTGGACACACGGTGGCAGTGTAAACAGGGCCAAAACATAGTTAACATACTGTTTGTGTACCTGTGTGTGCATGTTTGAGTCTGTGTAATTGTAAAGTATGTTGTTTTGTATGCATTAGGGCATGTAGACGTGCATGTGATGTGCGTGATGTGCAAACATATCATCGAATTTGTTCATTTCTAAGGATTAATAATGTACGTTTCCGACATGTAAACTGTTATTGAAATTTAAAAAGGAACATCAGTAAGAATGCATGTTCTGAAAGACATTGAACCTTTGCTATAATACCTCTGGAAAGATAATTAGTTGTAACAAATCACCCTACATGTTGAACGGATGCAATCTTTAACCTTTTCCACTCCACTCTTTTTCTTTTTTAGGAGGGTAAAGGGGGTCTTTAGAGGGAGATAGCGGGTCAACAGTATATGCCATAGAGAAGTAGTGTACATCATCTGAAAGCTGGGAATCTGACAATTAATTTGAGTTGCAGCTCAGCATTGTGTGCCAAGTGGTTCAAGTCATAAATCAGAAATAAAAAAAATATATATATTAATTAATTAAACTACATTTTGAAAGCGTATGAGGGCTTAGAATATTATGATGGAAGTATATGATGGCAATACCTATGCTCAATTATGTCTCATAAATTGTTGCAGCAATTTTGGGGTTAATACCATTTGTTATACAGATTTGGTGCTAAATTAAAAATTAAAAAAGTTGCCACTGAAATGATCAAAAATCTCTCCAAAATACCACATTAACAAATTCATCAGTTTCTCTTTATTAACTTCTCTATACATCTGTGTCTGTAGAATCTTAAAGGATTCATTTGGATATTTGTTTACCTTCTTTTCTCACACTGATTCTAACAAGGCCCAGATGGAATTGGAGACTACAGACCGAGATCAAATTATTTCCCCCGGTACATCGGTGCCGGCGCCTCATCACCTGAGGCCACAGGTGACCTCAGCTACTTGTGCCGAGCTGCACCGCACGCTGCCCCTCCCATGCCCAAGCAGAGCTGTGTGGGGGAGGTTGGCTGGGGGTGGCAGCATAACCAGCTGTTGAACAGTGGGACGCTGCTCAGCAACATGCAAATTAAGGTACAGCTAAAATCCACTGTGTGCGTCTTATGCAAATGAGTATGCAGAAACATGTCTTCAGTTAATGAGCCACAAGGTCACACTGAGCATGACTTTGAGAAATGGTTGGATATGATGTAATATGCAGGAATTTCACCAAATTTGGGGATAAACAGTAATGAATGGACAATTTATCCAATCTGGATGAGATTTATAGATTTGTGTTCTTATATGTTTTGTTTAATAAACATAGTAAGTAATTTGTTTGGTACTAGTTTTGTTAGATGATCGGTGTTGAGTCGAGACATCATAAATATAAAAAAAAAAAAGTCATAATTTCAGGGATAAATCAAACTGTCCTCCTTTTCTGACAGAAAACGGAGTTACGGACAGCGTTGGAGGACAGAGTGACTCACAGGTTCCAGAGTGAACAGTGAAACAGCATTTGTAATCCTCACATTGGATGCGTTGAATCCCTCAGAATCATATTACGTGTGTGTGTGTGTGTGCTGTTTCAATTGGATAAGTGAGAACATCTCAGGTTTGCACAGTGTTGAGTGACTGCATTGTAGGTTATCTGCTTCTCCATCCATAATGCAACACTTCCACTTTTGTAGGAACGCACACTGCCTCAGGCTGTAGATAAGAAATCAGCCCGCACACAGCACTGACACAAATACCGACCTAAACAAACACTCTGGAAGGTTTATCTTCTACCTTGTTAACAGTTTCCTAAAATACCACAACATCTACAATCAACTACATTACACGTACTCCCTAAACAAGATGTATGGGATTCCCATTGTCCCTCACATGGACGTTATATTTAGTTAAACAGTGATGCACTAGAAAATGAATGGGAGGAGGTGGCTCTGTTTTACTTAGCTGAGCCTGATGAGCTGAGTTTGAGATGTCCTAAAAGGATCCTTTACAAAGGATAATAAACACTTTTAATGTTGGTAACTTCATGGCTTTTCCTCTGGCACCATCCTCAACTACAGATGGGTGAAAACATGAAGCAAAAACCTGAATAAATGAGTGGATAAACAGAACAAATGCAGATGCTTCATTTGTAGGCCACAGAATTGTTTGAGGTATGATTACTGAACGGGCCTACCGGGCACAGGCCCAGGGTCCACCCTAGCCTTCACCTACAAAACATACAAAGACACACAAAACGACTACAAAGAGACACAAAAATATACAAAAAAAGACCAAAACAACTACACAGAGATGCAAAATAGCTGCAAAGAGACACAAAGCAACTACGAAGTGACATAAAGCAACTACAAAGAGATACAAAACAACTGCAAAAAGATGCAAAACTACTAAAAAAGAGCAAAACAACCACAGACAAAAAATAACAAAAAGACCAAAACCATTACAAAGTGACACAAAACAACTACAGAGAGACAAAAATACGACCAAAAGACCAAAAAAGCTACAAAGAGATGCAAAATTACCACAAAAAGAGACAAATCAATAACACAAAAGAGACGAAACAACTATAAAGTATGTGTGTCTTGTGCCTATGCAGTAGGGGTGGTGGGTCCTATATTGTGTGTCTGTGCTCAGGGGCCCATTGTATCAGACTCATGGTTTGAGAAGTATGAAGATTATGTAAATTACACGTTATAGCCTTCCCAGTCACCAGAACCCGTTTGAAAACCAATGGGAGACTTTTTAAGCAACATGTTAGACTGCACTCTCCACCACCATCATCAAAACCCCAAAAGAGAGAATACTTTTTGGAGGATTGGTATTACATCAAGGGGATGTGGCCAGAATTTGAGAAATACTGAGGCCCCAGCAGAACACAACTCATAGAAGAAGTTTTTGATTAGCCACCCAACCAAATCATTTTGTTTGATACTTTTTTTGTCAAATGTTAAGGTATTCTAGAGGGAAATAAAAGGTGAATGTTTCCTGTAAATGTAGAATATAAACTCCACTTTATGTTATTAAACCCCCCAATTCCCAGATATATATTTTTTATAGTGTTTTTTCCTTTACTTTGTGACCTGTGTGTGTTGTTGTGTGTGTTTCCCCATTTTTCATTTATTCAGTAATTTGGTTTTCTGGTCTCTAATGAGTATAACAGCCTCATGGGACCACCAGCCACTGCGAGGTTATGGATTTTTATTTCAGTTGCAGGGACTGTGCACATTAATCTATGTCACTGTCTCAGTGTTAGCCAAACAGCTTGTTCCTGAAACTATATGACAAAAGCAAGAAAATCAGTACAAGCATGCAAAAAAAGAAGCCTTAGCTGAGAAGAAAGTGATAACAGTGAAACAACAGAGCACAAAAAAATGTTGTGGCAGGCTGTAGCCAAGCAGAGAACAGACAAACAAGCATGCACAGGTAAGTAAGGAAAACACTTCTGCTGTATTTGACCCAGGATTTAAGATTGAATAAGAAACTGTTTATATGCAATGAAAGGATGTTCCAAGTGTGGGAAGTTCTAACAAAGAAACTGTAATACGTGAGTGCGAATTTGTCATTACGGTTATCAAACGGGCACATTGTTGATTTTTTATTAGGCCCATAATCCCTCAGACGTGTTCCATGACCTGTTTCCTTGAATCAGCCACTTCTATACCCACTCAGTAAACACACACACACACACACACACACACACACACACACACACACACACACACACACACAATACAATAACACAAAACAGCTGAATCAATATTGTACAAGAGAAAAGACATTTTAAAGGGGCAGACACCAGACTTCCATAACATGTTTGTGCTGTATATAAGAACACGGAAATGTTTAAAATACCCAATAACTATTAATTATTTTATCAAAATCAGACAAGCAATAAGAATATATACTGCAAAGATAACATGTTAAGATGTACTAACATGGCTCAGATATGGTCTGACGGATAAGGAAAGAAAACAAAAAGAAAATCTACTTTCAAGGAGAATAAGATGACGTCCCACACGATATGTGAACACAGAAAGCAGCTCGTTAAAATGCAGCGTGCGAAACACAACAGATCACACTCACGATCACTGAGAAGGATGGATTCAAGGAAACAAGTCTCAGCTTAGGCAGCTATTCATCCCTTCTATGTAGTATCCCTTCTGCAAAAGGAGCCACATGCATCAACGTTTTGTAAGAATGCATTAGAAACAGCATATGGGATCCAGGCTGTTTCACTTCTTAGCACTAGACCCTGGAAGTATGCAGAGGCATACACAGCTGTTCTACTGCCGACAACAAGCTACTCCAGGCAAACATCAGTCAAAACTTAAAGAGATGGTTTTCTCAAGGCGGGCATTCTGGGAAATAGCAGCAATCCACCTCTATGGTCCATGAGCTGGATCACAGATGATACAGGAAACACTGCAGGTGATTCCAAGACTCTCAAGCCTCCCAGCCATGGCATAGAGCCCCACCTTAAATCTGAGTGGGCCCCCTCGGTGCCCCCCTACCAGAGTCAGAAGGTGAGAGGTAGTTGGCTTGTTAGGATGGATCACTGAACGGGCCTACAGGCCCAGGAGCCCCTGGACCAGAGCCTCTGTACCACTACAAAGAAATGCAAAACTACCACAAAGAGACACAAAACAACCTCAAAGAGCCACAGAATGACCTCAAAGAGCCACAACATGAAGGTAAAGAGACACAAAACAACCTCAAAGAGACACAAAATGACAGCAAAGAGTCATAAAATTACCTCAAAGAGACACAAAATGAACACAAAGAGATGGAAAATGACCACGATGAGATGCAAAATGACCTCAAAGAAACACAAAATGACGACAAAGAGACGCAAAGTGACTACAAAGAGATGCAAAATGACCACAAAGAGACAGAAATTGACCACAAACAGATGCAAAATGACCACAGATACAAAATGACCACGAAGAGATGCAAAATGACTATAAAGAGACACAAAATGACCACAAAGAGTCGCAAAATGACCACGAAGACACACAAAATGACCACGAAGAGATGCAAAATGACCTCAAAGAGACACAAAATGACCACGAAGAGATGCAAAATGACCACAAAGAGACACAAAATGACCACGAAGAGATGCAAAAGGACCATAAAAAGACACAAAATGACCACAAAGACAAACAAAATGACTATAAAGAGCCACAAAACAATCACAAAGAGACACAAAAAAACCCACAAAGAGACACCAAATGACCTCAAAGAGATGCAAAATGACCACAAAACCTCAAAAATTACCTCAATAAGATGCAAAATTACATCAAATAAACAAAGAGACAAAAACAGAAAAAAAAACAAAAAACAAAGAGGTTACATTTATAGTTATTTCATTTTCTAAATTCCATCCTTTAATAAAATCTATTTCCAGTGCACATCTAATGCAACACTCCAGCATTGTAAGTAGAACACCTCAGCTAAGGATATGAAGTGATTGTTGTATGTCAGACCTTAAGTCTGCCAATTCAGTCAATTCACATCCACTTTTCTAAAGTGTGCATATTTGTAAAACTGATTTTCCTGATTTTAATCATGAGAACTATAAATAAAACCAAAAACAATGTGTTTCCTTAAAATAATAGCACTTAAAGAACAAATTGATACCCATTATCTCCCAGTAATTCTCAAACCATATCAATAGGTAATAACTTTTGGATATGTCAGACGTCATGAAGACATCAACTGAATGACTCTTTGAAAGGTAACTCTTTAATATCTGGGAGAAGATTAAACAAATTAAAAATAACACACCCTGTAGGTACACATGTAGGTCAGCTGAATGCTGCCTCATTAATTTCCTTCACCGTCTCTATTTGTTTCCTCCCAGAAGGAACATGACGAATGATTCACTCCAAGTCAACACCAAGTTTCACAGAGGCAGTCAGAGCTAACAGCAGATGGCATTCTACTACCCACGGCGGCTGGACGACCTGACTGTTAATGAGTGTCGAGTTTAATTAAACATCTTTTAATCTCCGTAACATGTTGACTTTTCAACAGCTTTCATTTTTCACACTTTCCAGTCTGAACGATTCAGGAGAAAATCAAACAGTTTTTTTTAAATTAAAATTATAGACTCAGATTGTTTTCTTGCACAATTCAACCTTTGAAAGTTCATATTGAGTTCAGCTTATTGGAATAATGAAGAGTAGATCTGAAAAAGTAAACTGGGTAAACAAGGGTTGAATTTTGTCTTTGTTAAAGTTATCATAATCAGCTTGAAGCAGTAAAACATATCAGATACGGCACTGATCCGTCAAACTGAAGATTCTCTCCAAAAATAACTGTGATAACCAAGTTGGTATTAGAGGTCCCTCTCACAATGTCACAGATATAGACTTTTGATTCCTGTATGAGCACCTGGTAATCCATCCCCACAGCTAAAGCAATCATATCCACGTACTGTATGTCTGCTGTAGATAACTGTACAAGTTCTTTACCACCAGAGAAACATCCATTTATTAAGGTCAGCTGCCATTTGCTGGCAATACCAGACTGGCCTCCATCAGTCTGAGTGTATCAGAGTATATATATAAATAGGCTTATTTACATAGGTTTGCAGACATGCCCACTTTATGATAATCACATGCAGTTTGGGTCAAGTCATTGTCAAGTCAGCACCCTGACACGACCACTGACAACTGACGGCTTGAGTTTGCCATGTTATGATTTGGGCATATTTTTTTTATGCTAAATGCAGTACCTAGGGTTTCTGGACAATATTTGTCATTGTTTTGTGTTGCTAATTGATTTCCAATAATACATTTATACATACATTTGCATAAAGATAGCACATTTGCCCAATCCCATGTTGATAAGAGTATTAAATACTTGACAAATCTCCCCTTAAAGTACATTTGAACTGATAAAAAAAGTGTGATTTATTTGTGATTAATGGTGATTAACTATGGACATACATGCGATTAATCGTGATTAAATAATTGGTTGAAAGCTCTATGTATTATATATAAATTAATATACAGGTAAAAGTTGGACAACTTAATTTCTAACAGTGATAAAAGACAGAATAATTTGTTCAAATCCAACATCTCCCATTAATTAATAAATAAATTAAAAAAATAATAATAATAATAATAATAATAATGATGAAAACTTTAGATTTGTTTAACTAAATCAGTTTCTCTTAAAAACTGAATAATTTCACAGTATATGTTATCTGCTGTATTCCAGAGACCTGACAATGAAAAGTACTGATGTTTTGCCTTCCTTAGTGACAGTTTTTTCTCGTAAACCTCTGACTTTATTCTCATAATATTACCACTTTTTTTCTCGTAAACCTCTGACTTTATTCTCATATTACAACTTTTTTTCTCGTAAACCTCTGACTTTATTCTCATAATATTACAACTTTTTTTCTCGTAAACCTCTGACTTTATTCTCATAATATTACAACTTTTCTTCTTATAAACCTCTGACTTTATTCTCATAATATCACAACTTTTCTTCTCATAAACCTCTGACTTTATTCTCATAATATCACAACTTTTCTTCTCATAAACCTCTGACTTTATTCTCATAATATTACAACTTTTCTTCTTATAAACCTCTGACTTTATTCTCATAATATCACAACTTTTCTTCTCATAAACCTCTGACTTTATTCTCATAATATTACAACTTTTCTTCTCGTAAACCTCTGACTTTATTCTCATAATATTACAACTTTTTTTCTCGTAAACCTCTGACTTTATTCTCATAATATTACAACTTTTCTTCTCGTAAACCTCTGACTTTATTCTCATAATATTACAACTTTTCTTCTCGTAAACCTCTGACTTTATTCTCATAATATTACAACTTTTCTTCTCGTAAACCTCTGACTTTATTCTCATAATATTACAACTTTTCTTCTTATAAACCTCTGACTTTATTCTCATAATATCACAACTTTTCTTCTCATAAACCTCTGACTTTATTCTCATATTACAACTTTTTTTCTCGTAAACCTATGACTTTATTCTCATAATATTACAACTTTTCTTCTCGTAAACCTCTGACTTTATTCTCATAATATTACAACTTTTTTTCTCGTAAACCTATGACTTTATTCTCATATTACCACTTTTCTTCTCGTAAACCTATGACTTTATTCTCATAATATTACAACTTTTCTTCTCGTAAACCTCTGACTTTATTCTCATAATATTACAACTTTTCTTCTCGTAAACCTCTGACTTTATTCTCATAATATTACAACTTTTCTTCTCGTAAACCTCTGACTTTATTCTCATAATATTACAACTTTTCTTCTTATAAACCTCTGACTTTATTCTCATAATATCACAACTTTTCTTCTCATAAACCTCTGACTTTATTCTCATATTACAACTTTTTTTCTCGTAAACCTATGACTTTATTCTCATAATATTACAACTTTTCTTCTCGTAAACCTCTGACTTTATTCTCATAATATTACAACTTTTTTTCTCGTAAACCTATGACTTTATTCTCATATTACCACTTTTCTTCTCGTAAACCTATGACTTTATTCTCATAATATTACAACTTTTTTTCTCGTAAACCTATGACTTTATTCTCATAATATTACAACTTTTCTTCTTATAAACCTCTGACTTTATTCTCATAATATTACAACTTTTTTTCTCATAAACCTCTGACTTTATTCTCATAATATTACAACTTTTCTTCTCATAAACCTCTGACTTTATTCTCATAATATTACAACTTTTCTTCTCATAAACCTATGACTTTATTTTGAAATCTCAGATTTATTTATCTTTTCCTCAGTGTGGCCCTAATACTCCATCGTACCATCGTACCATAGACCTACAACAATGAAAAATATAATTTGAAATGTAATAAAAAAAAACAGTTTATACAACATTTCCCTTTTTATAAATCCACAGGAGAGGAGCTAGAGAGACTTTTCAAAAATAATCTTATTTTGAAAAGCCTCACCGGAAGTTACGTCATCCATTCTTCTTCGCTTCCCCTGCTCCTGTAGAGACCGGCCGGGTGGATTAGCTAGCTCGGTTAGTTAGCAGAAACAAGATCCTAAAAATCACTCTCTGTCCTTAAACATGTCTCACCCAATCCCGTCTGACAAGCCTTCAAACCAAGAAAACCCCCGGGTCTACTTCGATGTAGACGTTGGAGGAGAAAAAGGTCAGAACATTTAGATTTTAATATTTAATATCATCTTTTAAGGGCCAGTTAGCATTGTTAGCTTAGCACAACTCCTTGTAGAAACTGTTTTCTGCTAATAGCTGCAAGAAGAAGAGTTAGTTTACTACTCTTTAACACATATAAGTCAGTGTGTAAAACATCAGCATGCATAGCTGGCTGATGTTTAATGTGAGCTAGCTTTAAGTTGTTATAGAGATTACATGAGAGTGCAGGAACCACGTGTGCTTGTGTTGTCTACAATGACTTGTACATTTAGCCATCCTCAGGCTAAGCTTTGCTGTCATACCACTGTAATACAAAGTGTTCATAGTTAAAGCAGTTAGGGATTATTAATCAGCATCAATGTGTAGGTAGATTAATATTATCTCAAGTGGTTTATTGATTATTTAACAGGCAACAAATTAAAACCACCACAAAGAAGGAGTAGTCTGATGAGGCCTGATGCTTCCTGAATACCTCCTGTTCCACTTGTTTTAGTAAAGATAACTACAATAATGCAACAATAACCTGTTTGTATGTTTAAAGTATGTGATGACTTGGTCCAGACTATACTAAAGGTTGTTTAGTAAATCAGAATCTGTGACTAAACAGTAATACCACTGCAACAAAGTGTTCATAGCAGTTGGTGATTATTAATCAACATCAATGTGTAGGTAGGTTAGTATTATCTCAAGTGGTTTATTGATTATTTAACAAACAATAAATTAAAACCACCACAAAGAAGTAGTCTGATGAGGCCTAATGCTTCCTGAATACCTCAACATCCTGTTCCACTTTTTAGTAAAGATAACAACAATAATGCAACAATAATAACCTGTTTAAAGTATGTGATGACTTGGTCCAGACTATACTAAAAGGTTGTTTAGTAAATCAGAATTTGTGACTAAGCCTGTACAGTAATGATACACTGCTTTGCTGTCACACCATTGTAAAACACTATGAACAAGTGTTCATAGTCATAGCAATTGGTGATTATTAATCAGCATCAATGTGTAGGTAGGTTAGTATTAACTCAAGTGGTTTATTGATTATTTAACAAACAATAAATTAAAACCACCACAAAGAAGAAGTAGTCTGATGAGGCCTAATGCTTCCTGAATACCTCAATATCCTATTCCACTTTTTAGTTAAGATAACAACAATAATGCAACAATAACCTGTGTGTATGTTTAAAGTATGTGATGACTTGGTCCAGACTATACTAAAGGTTGTTTAGTAAATCAGAATTTGTGACTAAGCTTGTACAGTAATACCATTGCAACAAAGTCTTCATAGTAGTTGGTGATTATTAATCAACATCAATGTGTAGGTAGGTTAGTATTATCTCAAGTGGTTTATTGATTATTTAACAAACAATAAATTAAAACCACCACAAAGAAGTAGTCTGATGAGGCCTAATGCTTCCTGAATACCTCAACATCCTGTTCCACTTTTTAGTAAAGATAACAACAATAATGCAACAATAATAACCTGTTTAAAGTATGTGATGACTTGGTCCAGACTATACTAAAAGGTTGTTTAGTAAATCAGAATTTGTGACTAAGCTTGTACAGTAATGATACACTGCTTTGCTGTCACACCATTGTAAAACACTATGAACAAGTGTTCATAGTCATAGCAATTGGTGATTATTAATCACCATCAATGTGTAGGTAGGTTAGTATTAACTCAAGTGGTTTATTGATTATTTAACAAACAACAAATTAAAAAAACACCACAAAGAAGAAGTAGTCTGATGAGGCCTAATGCTTCCTGAATACCTCAATATCCTATTCCACTTTTTAGTTAAGATAACAACAATAATGCAACAATAACCTGTTTGTATGTTTAAAGTATGTGATGACTTGATCCAGACTATACTAAAGGTTGTTTAGTAAATCAGAATCTGTGATTAAGCTTGTACAGTAATACCACTGCAACAAAGTGTTCATAGTGTATCATAGTAGTTGGTGATTATGAATCAACATCAATGTGTAGGTAGGTTAGTATTAGATCAAGTGGTTTATTGATTATTTAACTGGCTGCAGCCAATAAATTGAAACCACCACAAAGAAGTAGTCTGATGAGGCCTAATGTTTCCTGAATACCTCAACATCCTGTTCCACTTTTTAGTTAAGATAGCAACGATAATGCAACAATAATAACCTGTTTGTATGTTTAAAGTATGTGATAACTTGGTCCCAGACTATACTAAAAGATTGTTTAGTAAATCAGAATCTGTGACTAAACTTGTACAGTAATGATACACTGCTTTGCTGTCATACCATTGTAACAAAGTGTTCATAACAGTTGGTGATAATTAATCACCATCAATGTGTAGGTAGCTTAGTATTAGCTCAAGTGGTTTATTGATTATTTAACTGGCTGCAGCCAATAAATTAAAACCACCACAAAGAAGAATTTAGTCTGATGAGGCCTGTTTTGTAATGCTTCCTGAATACCTCAGTATCCTGTTCCACTTTTTAGTAAAGATAACAACAATAATGCAACAATAATTACCTGTTTGTATGTTTAAAGTATGTGATAACTTGGTCCAGGCTATACTAAAGGTTGTTTAGTAAATCAGAATCTGTGATTAAACTTGTACAGTAATGAAACACTGATTTTTTTTTTTTTCTTTTCCTGTCTGCAGCTGGCCGAATAGTTTTCGAGCTGTTTGCTGATATCGTCCCAAAAACTGCTGAAAACTTCAGGGCTCTCTGCACTGGAGAGAAAGGCATTGGCAAATCGACTGAGAAACCGCTGCACTTCAAAGGATGCCCGTTCCACAGAAGTAAATAGAACCTCCACATCTGCATATAATGAGACATTTCAGTCTGGAAGGACACCTTGACATTTTTAGTACACATGCGTGTAGAAGCAGCTAAAAGGACATCTAATGCAGTGAGCCATTTGGAGGATCTCTAGTTTCTTACTTACTGAATTCCTCTTTTAAAAAAAAATACCATCTATTTAAGGTGTCAGTTCACCAACATGCATGACAAGTAAAACTGCATGCATGACGAAATTATTTAAGGGGTGATTGGGTAAACAAAATCACAATAATGGACAGATAAATGGACAGGTAGCTGCTGAATATTGTAAAATTAAGACATTCATTCACGCTTTTTGAGTATAGAGTATAGTATTTAAAAAGTAGCTAACTGAATTTAGCAGGTTAATTGAACCTTTGGCTCTTTACTTTTTAAATTAGGGAGCCTGACATTCAGTCTGTTTTATCTGTAAAGTAATTTGGCTGTAAATTTGTTTCTTGCCAGTCATCAAGAAGTTCATGATCCAGGGAGGTGACTTCTCCAATCAAAATGGCACTGGGGGTGAGAGCATCTATGGAGAGAAGTTTGAGGATGAAAACTTCCACTACAAGGTAAATCCTTATTATCTGGGTCCACCGCTAGAAAGTCTACACTATTGCTTAATTCCTTCATCATCGTTATTACTTTTAGCTCTATTAAGGAGACCAAGGGATTCTTGACTTTAAAAATAAAAGTCAGACTATTTGAAATACATTAAATAATGTACATATCCCTCCTGGATGTCTCAGACAGTGACACATTTTATGAGGAGTATGCTGGAATCTTTATAGCATTATCTCCACTTCTCTCTCACAGTACTTTTTATTGTAATCATCTAAATAAAAAGGCATACAAATTTAAACTCCTTTTTTAAATAATCATACATCCTAATCTGTGCATTTGTTTCCTGTTTCTGTGTGTTAGTAGTTGCCATCTTTTCTCTGTTGTAATCATTTATTTCCTTCTCCATGTAGCATGACAAAGTGGGTCTGCTAAGCATGGCCAACGCCGGGCCAAACACTAATGGCTCTCAGTTCTTCATCACTACCGTCCCCACTCCACACTTAGATGGCAAGCATGTAGTCTTCGGACAAGTGTTAAAAGGGATGGGAGTCGTAAAAATGCTGGAGGCCATTGACACTACCGAGGACACCCCCATAAAGGTAAAAGTTTTCGATTATATAACAAATTATATAAATAATACTTTTACCTTAATAATACTTGCTTTACCACTGTGGTGTTGCTTCTAGGTGTTCTGTTGTCCTCTTTATTTTGTATTTTCTTCTGTGTAAAGACCAAAATATCTCTGCACAGTAAATTCAAAACCTGCAAGACACCTGGTACAAATGAAGAATATGATTTATAATGAAAAAAGGTTTAGAATTTCTGTTGAACAGTTATTGTTGCTTTCACAACTAGTCAGTTGTAAATATGTTGGCACCTTTTAAAAGAAGTAACCAACCCAAATAAACATTTTAAATCCATAAACCCCAGACATGACATAATCATTGAACAGGAATTCATGACATTTCTATTTCATTTCTGTCTAAAACTTGGGCTAATGTTTACCTTTGCAGCCGTGCGTCGTAGCAGACTGTGGTGAGCATAAGGACGAGGACAGCTGGGGCGCTGCATCGATGGATGGATCAGGGGACGTCCACCCAGACTTCCCCGAGGACTCCGACCTCGACTTTAAAGATGTAAGTATCGGTGAGGTCTTTGATCTTTGGCAGATCTGCGGGCCTCAGTTGGACCGCTCTGGCTTTTTGGGAAATGTGCCCGTTTCAGGATGTGTTAAATAGCAAACACTGGAGACATGGTAAAACTGTTACTATACAAATTCAAGGGCTTTTCCTCAAAATGAGGGATGATGGATAATTACCAACATTTTGAGTATGCTCACTTTCTTTTTCAACTTTACAACATGTCTGATTATGTTTCTTGCCTTTTGCTTTCAGGTTGACAAAGTTCTGTCTGTTGCTGAGAATGTGAAGAATATTGGAAACAGTCTTTTTAAGAATCAAGACTGGAAATCTGCAGTCAACAAATATAGCAAAGCCCTCAGGTAATATACTGCGTCACTGTGTGTGTGTGGACTACTTTCAGTCACAATCGCCTTCATTTCTATATTACAGGTGTGCATTTGAGAAGCACACCTTCAAAGCAACCATCCAAATTAAATAAATAGTGAACACTTAAATTACATTAATTCTATGTTTTTTTCTTATGGTTAGAAATCCCATAAAAAGACCAAACCAACAACGCTTTAGTCCATCTCCTAAGACATCACGTCTTCCTAGCCTATATGTAGAAATCAGCCCGACTCCCATTTCTTACTGCTGAGTTCACGGATAATGTAGTTTTATTTTTCTTAAAAGGGCAGTCATTTGCTAAAGCATATGGACTCTACTCCTGAGCACGGTAAACATGACCCCATTTGAAGGCAGCATCAAATACAGTTTGGTCACAATTGTATGCAAACACAAGTTCATATAGAGAGAAGAAACTGAAGGAAAGTGTGCAGAAACCACCACTTTGAGACAGATAAATCAAGCAACAATGCTTGTGAATAAGCAACAAACTGCTCTTATTCCAACACCAACAGTAAGCGTGATATTTTTTAATTTTTAATTTTACATCTGCAGGTACCTGGAGGTGAGTGGAGAGCTGCTGGAGGAGGTGGCACAGCAGAAGCTGGAGCCCACAGCCCTCAGCTGCTTCCTCAACACAGCAGCATGTAATCTGAAGATGCAGCTGTGGCAGGATGCTCTGGACAGCTGCAATGAGGTACAGTTGTCAGTGGGGGTTATGTGTCAGACTATTTGTTTTTCGCAGTATACAATATATCTTGTTCTTAACATTTATTATCTTTGAACGTTGACGTCATTTTATGTCTGGCAGGATAAAGTCAACTTCCCAGAAATATGATTTATGTGCAAATTAACTTAAATAAATTCGGATCCAATCAGTGTTTTTCGGAGGAAATATAATGAGCCTTTAAAAAATAATTAAGTCACAAACTAATATTGCCAACATTAATAAAACATCAAGGACAATATAATTTAATTTGTGATGTGTATTTCTGTTTTTCTGTCGTGTCTTACAGGCTCTAGAGCTGGACCAAGCGAATACTAAGGCACTTTTCCGGAGGGCCCAGGCCTGGCAGGGGTTAAAGGAAAACAGCAAAGCCATGGTAACATCATCACTATACATGTCTGTATACTGTATATGGATTATCTGGTTTTATACAGCATAATTGGCACCACAGGTGGTAGATGTAGGAGAAAGAAATAATGTGTTGTTGTCAAGCAGATGGTAATAACTGCTCATTTATTTCATTGTTACATGTCCAGACGCATTGATCTTGGTAGATGTTCAGTATTTGAAGCAGTCTGAGGTCAGTTTTGACTCACCAAATTGTTTTGTGCACTTTTCAGATCGATCTGAAGAAAGCTCAGGGAATAGCTCCAGAAGACAAAGGTGGGGAATTTGTCTTCGTTATTTTTCTGTTTGTTCATCCCTGACAAAAAATGCTGCAAATATTTCCCCTTCTTCTCCCACATTTACATATTTTAATTTATTTATTTACCATTTCATGCATATTCAGATGTATTATTCCAACTTAGTATGCAAGCTCATGAAGAAAAGTAGTCCGGGACTGCAGGAACACGTCAAGTTTGTTCCTGGGGGAACTGAGTAACTGTATTCATCATCCCAAGACCTCTCAGGATGCAAATTGATCATATTAGTCGCAATAACCGCAATATTGCAATACCGTGCTATTTGCAAACCAACTGCAGGGGATGGCAAGCAACTGTCACATCCGCTTTGTTCATGTCTTTTTATTTTTTAAGTCTTTGCAATGAGTGTGCAAAAACAAGTCATCAGCTAAAGATAAACAACACTGCTCTAATGCTAAAACTCCCTCAGCTACCTGTGGGTCAAATTGTTTCTGTCCAAATTGTTTAAAGAATGGACGCTTTATCTAATTTGATCTGAGCGTTTTATCACTGTTTGGTTAGTCTGATTGTTAGGGGAACAATTTGGAAGTAATACACCACCCTAATATCTTAAAAACTTGAGTGTACTGGCTGGGATTGGGCTCTCTGCAAATCTGGAGCTCTAAGCAGCAGTTTATTGGCTGCTAGTTAGGAGATAGGAGCTATCAGTGCACATCATGATCTGTGCCTGCAAGAGCAAGGCCATCTTTAAAGTGAAATTGACAGCATGCAGAAAGACAAAATGTAGCGCATTGGGCATCAAAAACAATGATTTGAAGTCCAACACCCCAGGTGAAACAGACATAATAACATTCGGTGAATCGATTCACTTGTTGATCTAATTCAAAGTGTTTTTCTTTTTGACAGCTATCGGCAACGAGCTGAAGAGGGTTCAGCTTAAAATCCAGGAGGAGAAGGAGAAAGAAAAGCAAATCTATGCCAGAATGTTTCTGTGAACATTTCACCCAAAATGATGCAATGAATTCTTGTGAGTAACGTTTATCAATATTTGAAGTCATCTCTACGTGGGGGAAGCTGCACCCAGATAAAGGCGTTCTGTAACCAGGTGAAAATGTACAGTATTTTCAGTTGGTGGGTCCTTTCATGTTTTCAAGAGGGCACATTTCTCACTGTGTTGTTTTAAGGGAATAACTGTTGTAAGCTTTGACCTGTCTTAATTCTGACAAGTGTCTTCACTGTAATGAATAGTTTGAGTGTTAGTCTTGATGCATGGCTGACTCCACTGCTCTCAAAAAACTGGGTTCACACTTTATACCGGTCCTTGTTCTGGGGTTTTGAAGTAGTTCAGCAAAGCAAAAGTTGTCTATGTATTGTTTCATGGATTTTGATACAGTGCCCCTCAGCCTCATACAGTACATCCATCTGTTTTTATTTATGTTTTTTACAGAGTTCAATAAAACGATAACAGTCAAGAGTTCTTTATTCATTACTGTGATATTATCATCTAATGATTTTATGTACAATACTGTGTGGATGAAATGCTGTCCAAATATACCTGGAATAAATGAAATAAAGCTTAATTTGAGAACTGCTTGTTTGCTTTATCATTTACAGAAAGATTTTGAAGGAAATATATTAACTATTACAGTTAGTTGAGTACTTCTTCAAACAGAAATAAAAGCCACTTTAAAACTATTTAAAATGCCCATATTGTGGATTTTGTAGCATTGATGCAATAACTGCAAACTGTCCTCTAACTTCACTTTTATATGGTCCTGTATTTTGCAACTTAAAATCACTATAAATTAAGAATTTATTTCTAGTATCCTTTCTTTTTGCATATTTTCTTTTTCATACTCTCAAAAACAGATATATAGTTATTCATATTTAGGCACATTCACCATCATTGTCAAGTACCTCAACCCTGAATGATGATACTTTACAGTTAACTTTCTAGACAAAAAAAAGGTAAAAAAAACCCAAAGATGTTCACATTCCATTGTAGGCTGGTCCTCCGCCGCCTTCAGGCACTACCCAGTTGATGTTTTGGCTCGGGTCCTTGATATCGCAGGTCTTACAGTGGACACAGTTCTGAGCGTTTATCTGCAATCTCATCCCTTCTCCTGTATCCTTGGGAACGTACTCGTACACACCTGGGAGAGTCGGTGGAAAGGAAACAAACTAATTAGAAAACATTGAAACGAAGGATGTGAGATATTTCCATTAATTTACATGCTCCACTTTCTCTTCTGATCAGGAGTTATGTTTTTTCTTAAAAGATGAATGAGGAACATGACAGTGTTAACCATTAGGAATGGAACAAATAATGCAGCAATGCACCATCATTGTTTTTTGCATGATACCTTATTAATAAACTGTTCTGGCACCAATAGCTCCTGTGAGTCCTAACTGTAGTAACGACAACTTGCCAGCTACTTGAATGATGTTGCTGTTAAAAAGAGACTTTGATACACACAGTTTTTACATTTCTTTTTTGCACTGTATTACCTATTGCAGAATTGCTCGTATTATTATGCCATCTATACAGTAAAACTGTGAGATACCCAATAATTCCCAACCCTATTTTTGCTCCGTGGTAAAATTATGAATCTTTTGAAATCAGGAGGCTAACAGAATAGTCAAATGTCAATCTTTGCTTTCTGTAAGATGTTACTGATTCTATTTTGAAATACTTGCCATCAGAAACGTTACCTAAGAGAAATAACAGCAATAAAACCTGACAAAACATTGAGTGTGAACACATGATGTGGACACATCTGAGCCTCATCATAGCTTAAATTATTCTTAATGCATTTGTTTTAAAGCTGAAAGGTTGACCTGACTGTTAATGCCCGCTGCAGCAGCAAAAGGTTTAAATGAAAGATAGCAGAGTTGATTGTGGACTGCAATGCGGTTTCACTGGCTCTCTTTTGAACATACATGCTTAGATTGAGTCACAGATGAAGGTAGACTACGCGAATGTGGATCATATTTGGTCTCAAAACACTTGTTTGAAATTGCTAATGACAATGGCTTTGGGAGGAAGTTGAAGTTTATTGTTGGAGCCTGATCATTTGATGTGATTTGCAGGTTAAAATAGATATCTATGTGTTTATAAAAAGACGTCAGTTAGCACAGGTAAAAAGTTCTACAACATCTTGTGGACATATTTGATGGCAAAAGTTGTACAAAAGTACTTAAAAACTAAAAGCGTTACATGAATTAAAGTGTTAATGCACGGATATTCAAGTGCGATGCCATGGCGGCTTAATCATCTCTGCCTACAAGGCGGATTAGTCTGTTGGTGACGTACTAGAAGTGACTATAAATGAGGTTAATTAGGTCAAGGTTGAAAAATAGTCAACCTATCCTTTAGACTTTAAAGGGAAAGTTCATAACAGGGTTCAGCCGTCACAATTGCCTGCTGGTTTTTGACACTACCACCATTTACAAGTTTCTGAAAAGCCATGCCAGCCAACAATGCTGAGCCCATAACTAATTATAAAATTAAATTAACCTTCCTAACCCAAAGCTGCAGCGCGCACAGAGCTTTTAAAGAAATTGCCGTCCTGCTTTATTCAATCTCCCACGCTCTTTGTCGTGGCTCACCTCTGTGGGACACAAAGACTGTCTCACTACACATTTTGTCCACGTTAGAGCAGCCTCTGACCACACATCATCATGTTTCAAAGTTACCACAGAATTCAAGAGGAAGCCAGGTGAAAAGGTTTCTTTGTCTTTTTTCTGGAGACCTTGTATAAACACATAGTGCCCTCATTAAAACTTGTTTTTTTAGTTTAGACTTTTTGAATCGGCAGCTGTTTCAGTTCAGTAGTTTCAGGTCACAGGTGAGGTATTGCAATCCTTCATAGAAGAATCTACATGACCATGACATTTTCTCATCAAAGTCAGGCATGTTTCCTCCAGGATGTTTGTTGTTTATTCAAAGATGGGAGTGTTTACTTCTTTACTGTAGTGGTTGTTTTTCACAGAGAGGGCCTGAACCTTTTTTTAATATCGTCTCCAAAGAAAACTGGTCCGCTTTGTTTGGAGTGACGATACAACCTGGACCATCTAATTTAAGTCAAAGCACAAGGTTTGATGAGTTTAGTGGAGACATTGACATTTGATAGCCAACAGTTTGAAAATCTAAGAGTAATAAACTCACCCGAGAGCCAACAAGAGTCTGGAATAATTGACAACAATTTTGATTATGAATTAATAATTTCTCAAGTCTCTGATCAAGCAAAAAACAAAAAAAATAAATCAAAACAGTTGGTGGTTCAAGCTTCTCAAAGGTGAGGATTTGGTGCTTTTATATGTTTTATATCATAGTCCAGAACCAAACTATATTCAATTTACTGTTGGTCGGACAAAAGAAGCAACATGAAGATTCTTTGAGTTAATCACGATATCAGATTTTCACTACACGATTATTGTGGCCTAAAGACTTTGCAATCATTTTATCGCCATATCTATAGAATATTTGAAAAACATAATAAATGGTATCAGTCAAATTCCTCTTTAACTTTGTTAATTGTGCATTTTGTCTCTTTTTTTGGTATATAAATTTCACTCAAAATACGGGTGTAGGGAGGTGGAAAGAAAGGGTTACTGTATTATTTACACGGTATTATCATAATATGTATTAACATGATCTATATTTCATTTTCAAATATTACGGTTATCGTCAATACCGGTATATCGCGACACCTCTACTTTGAACTCTGGGGAATTGTGATCAGCATTTTGATTAATAAACCACGATTAAATTGGAAAAATATTTGACACTGAAAAGTCGTCTACGTTAACTTCAGCCCTACCTAACTGGTATGAACGCCACAATGTGAACGACTAGCACAGACAACACTATCAAGTGTATTTTAGATTACAGGAATTAAATTAGGTTTAGGGTTGCAACTATTTTTCAACATAGATTAATCTGCTGATAATCTTCTCAATTAATTGTTTGGTCTATACATCAGAAAAAAAAAATGCGTTGTGGTTCCTCTAGTGCAAATTGACAGATCCTGATTAACTTTGATACTGGTGTGAGACTTAACATTTATCTGCATCCTGATAGATTGTGTGCTGGAGGCTCTACAGAGGCCATGATTTTGTTACCTGCGGGGCAGAAGCGTTGCTCAGGCCCGTCGTATATGGCCAGGTTCCTTTCGACGGGGATGGAGTCATTCTTCAGGGTCAGATGGGCGGGCTGGTCTCCCTCGTGGTTGGTGCCACTCAATGCCACAGAGGAGAGCAGGTCAAAGCTTATCTTGCCGTCTGGTTTGGGGTATTCAATCGGTGTGCACTCTTTAGCTGGTTTCAGCGAGTCTGCATCAAGGCCTGCGACAGATCGAGAACAGTCGGTTACGTAATGTAAATGTTGATTTTTCTCTGCCGAGATAAGATGACCTCATACCTCACCTGAAGATAGACCACTGGCATTGTGCTGTGCTGCTTTGAAAAACTTTACTGCTCCACGGTATACAATCAGCGAAGGTCCCTACATTGATCTCTCACAATACTCACAATGCTTTTGTACTGTGTGTGTTTACAACCACGTAGCTGTTTTCCTGAGAATGAACAGTGTAAAGAGGTGCAATGACGCTGAGGAAAATTTTAAATCACATATTTCAGGATAAAAAAAAAAACATCTAACTTCTTCTGCTCGTTTCACAGACACTTTTTTTCCTCTTCATCAAATATGAGCTCTCTAGTAACACATGATGTTTCTTTGTCTAAGTGCGTTAATGTAGGCAGTGCACGTAGCTAGCTCCAAGTGATGAGAATGAGGTGTGTGGAACCGGAAGCAAACAGTTGTTGACCGTGTCGGCATGGCTGGCGTGGTTGAGTTTAAATTCGCTGAATGGAAACATTACTGTGATTGAATATGGACAATACTGCTATCTACTCATGCGATGGTGGGCATGTGCATGCCGAACTGTGAATAAATGGGTCGCTGAATCCAAAGATATACAGCGAGCGCACTGGACATTGGTTTATTTTTAGCCCAGAACACGCGCCTGAAACAAGTTCACCCGGTTCACCCCTCAGTGGTTTATTTAGGTATATTGGTTTTGTTGAAAGTCACAACATTCAGTAAGGAAGTTACTCCGAGTCCTCCTGACTGAGCTCATTGTGTGCTGCCGGTGTAGTCATGATCTGGTGACACTGTTTTGTTTAGAACCGATCTTCCTTTTTTCCTACACCAATAGAGACATCAGCTAAATACATAAAATATAAACACATTTAACAAAAGTTAACACCGAGCTGTACAATGATCTCACCACAGTGTTTGAGCGTCCACGGCTCTTTTCCTCTGAAGATCCAGTAGAAAACTCCGGTGTAGACCATGCCACCGTACAGGCCAAAGTAATTATGGAAGGACGGCCTGATGTTTCTTACTGCATGCAGCTCTTTCCATATCCACGACTTCTTCAAATCCTCAGCGTACTCAGGTATGTGGAGCCCTGGGAGGATTTGAAAAAAATAAATTGAAGCATTTTAATTTCCTTCCTGCTTTTCTGTTATCATGTTTACTTTCCTGCACATTGATAGAACGAAACGTTGATTCATTCTGACCTTGTAAAAAATAGCTTTATAAATTAATGACACTAACACAGAGGTTAACATTTTCCATTGGCAGAAATAATCCCTATAAAAACATTCACAGTCAGGTAAGTGGACTTTCCTTATCAACTAGGACGCAGCTCCTGGTAAAAGACACAATTTCCGCAGCATTAAATTGCATCCACCTCAATAAAATTAGAGCGGCGGAAGAAGTTTCACAGGCGGATCACCTCAAAGTCTCGTACATAAAACCAAAACTGTCTGCATAGCACAATACCACATGGACTAATGAAGTCATTTGGCTTAACTATGGCTGCATTCACACCAAATCAGGCATTGTGGCGGCGTGGGAGAGTCACTTCATTGACTGCGACGATTAACGTCTTATGTTCCCTCGGGGCTGGGTTGTACAGCTCTGGATCGCCGTTTACGTGATTGGCCACCACAGCGTGATTATGAGTTGCGTTTCTCCAAAAGTAGATTCTGTTTCTACTTATATATATCTGTCTCTACTTATCTAAATGTCTTTGTGCTACAGAGAATTATCAAAATGATGTAAAAACGTCATGAAAAATGATTTCAACTACCAGTAGTGAGTAAATAAGTCAACAGAGTGTGACAAAGATGGATCATAGATCATTTTGTTATGATTCTTACTGACATTTTTATAGACATTGCAGTTTTTTTTATTGGTATACCTGCAAGAATTTGTCCCCTTTGGACCTTTGTTAAGTTTTCTCAGGTTGCTTTGAAAACTTGAGTTTACTGCCTGAGCTTTTATAGCTGACAATTGTTGCTGCCTGTCATTCAACCTGTTATGACCCAGCCCTGTTGCAGTGTTTGTGATTATGTAACTTCAGAGTCAACATCATTTTGTCTACTGTCTGTATAGCATGGTTTCTGAACTTAACTAACCTTTACAAGCTATGACCCATCAGGGAGTACCTGAGTGAAATACAAACTGGTGCTACTATCATGACTATTAATGGGTCTTAAATTCTGTACCTGCTGTCTCTGAATCCGGACTCTCTGCTGTGACTTTGGGGAAAATGGCCTCGGCCGCCAGCATGCCACTCTTCATGGCGGTGTGGGTGCCTTTGATCTTCGGGACGTTCATGAAACCGGGGCTGCAGCCGATCAGCAGCCCTCCAGGGAACGTCAGCTTTGGGATGGACTGGAGAAAAAGAGGAGAGAGTTCATGTCCATGTTTTAACTCTGTTGCAGTACTTTGCTTTATTTTTATTTCCTCTTAATAGGTATACTGTATGCACCAAACACCAAGGCAAATTCTTGTATGTGAAAACCTACTTGGCAATAAACCTTAAACTTCAAAACTGGATTTCAAGAATGTGGTCGCTGTTCAATGTGAGATCAATAATGGCATCAGTATGTCCATAATCCTACTGGATAATATCAGCCACAAAGCAATTATCACATGTGAAATCATGAGGCGTATTATAAACGTAAACGTCTTTAAATGAAAAACGTGGTTAGTTTTTATCAGCGAACAATTGGTATGTTCTTAGATTCAATTTCCATGGCTCATGAATAAGGAGAACTAAATAAGCAGTCATCCACTTTCTATGGCTTATCCAAGTCCAGGTTGCAGGTTGATCAAGATAGCCCAGACATATGTCTCCCAAGCCACATCCTCCAGCTCATCCTGGAGGATCCTGAGGTGATCCCAGTTCCAAGTGGGATATAATCCCTAAAGCTTGTTTTGGGTCAGCTACTGGGTTTCTTCCAAGTTGGATTGGTCTGGAAAACCTCCACTGGGAGACTCCATACAATGTGAATGAGCAGTGGCTGATGTTACTCATTATATTGTAAAACAATGAACTAGTCAAAAACAGAGGTGTCATATAGTATAATAAGATCTTACTGCAATTAATTGCCTTCATTTGATGTTTCACAATGTGGCTTCTTATTTTTCCTTCATCCATAATTCCAATAATGACACTTTTTTAAATAATGGCACTTCATTGCTCTCAGGTAAAATTTATTCTATGTTAAAAAACAGTCTATATTACTTGGCTGTGAATTTTGTCATTGGAGGGGAAAATATATTAATCTAACCTTATTTGAAATCTAATCTAAAATCTTTGCCCAATAAGAGTGATATCTGATAGATCAAAGGAAGTTATCCATCTTTGTCTTGAAAACTTTCACTATTAAAATACAGTAATAATAAAATGAGGCTGACTGAGGACGCACCAGAAAGGAACACAGATTTGAGAACTAAAACTACCTGCTTCAGAGACTTACAGACGCATTTGATGTACACGACAAATAAATCAAACACACAGTGACGCATCAGCGGTAGTGAAAACTGTTCAATAAACTAAACTAAATTAGTAACTAAATTAGTAGCTTGTTTCTGTAGTCATTCTTCTGTAACAACATTGTTGTTGTCGTTGATGTTTGCAGAGTAAATTAGATTTGAAATGTATAATTTGCAGAGGGCTTCAATTAAATATGAAAGTATGAATACGTTTAAACAATCCCCGTAGAGAAACTGGCTAATTTAATGCAGTCATGCACAGCAGTCTTCCCTGTATTACACAAATATGAGCTGTACATTTTGTGGTTTCTCCAGTGACATAGCTGCAATCAATCTTTTGACATTTAGATTAAGTTGGTTTTAGGGTTCATTTGGCACATTTGATAAACCAGTTTTTATGCCAAACCAGTGTCCTTACTGATAATGAGAACATATAGACATATACCTGGAATCCTCCCTCGTTCAGAGCCCTGGCTCCATATGCAATCCTGGTGCCTCCCTCCAGTGTGGGAGCTACGAAGGGATGATGCTTCCAGCGCTGGAACTCCCTGAAGGGGCTCAGGTAAGGGTTGGAGTAGTCTAGACCAACCTGGAGTGGGAAAAAACATTACCAGCTTAATCAAATACATTTAAAAAACAAGTATAACAAACCTAGTAGACAATAGATAAAGTGGGAAAAGGTAGAGGGTTTGATTAGGTTCTGAAGCTACTGTGGTTTAGAAAAGAAATCTCATTATTTGTTCCATATTTTCTTGTTCCATCTGGACAAGCTTCAAACTGTTGGTACTGACACTACAAATCAAGCTTTTATCATCCTTGATATCTCTAAAACTTAACATGTCTTTATATAGCTACCAAAGTTCACAGTGAATCTCAGTGATAAAACCAAACCAGGTCTTCCGTCATCCTCTGACTTTGTGATAAGTTACAAATTTGACAGAGGTGCACAGAAAGGCTTTTCGTGGCAGGAAATGGGAGACTTGTCAGGATATGACAAGTGGGACAAACTGTCCCAGTCCATGTGTGCAGAATGACAGATGTTTAAGTAAGAAGATTTAAAGCTGTAATCACTGTCAGTGGTGTCTCTGAATTTACATAAATGAGATGCCTTTTTTTAGTTTATTTACTAAATGTCTAAAAGTCATGCTTTTACCCATGACACGTTGAGTGACAGACAGCCCCGTCATTTGCATAATGAGGCAGAAATATATAAATAAATGTAAAAGGAAATGTGTAAAGAAATGTATAAAGAAAAGAATAGACAAATAAATAAGTTTGGGGAAATAAATAAGGAGTGAAATGCAAAGGGAAAATCGCGCAGAAATAAATAAATGCAAAAATACATAAATACATACATTTAAAAATAAATATAAAATAAATGCAAAAATAAACAAATAATTGCAAAAATAAATGAATAAATAAAAAATAATTGCAAAAATAAATATATACATAAATAAAAAGGAAATTAAACAGAAGCGTAAATAAAAAAGGGAATTAATACAAACATAAATAATTAAAAAGCAAATTAAAACAGAAATATTAATTTATGTCACATTTGATCAATTAATTACTGGGTATATTTATTTTTTTAATTATTTTTGCTACATTTAATGACATTTATTTATTTATTTTTATTTTGGCAGGTTCTGTCCTCTAAGCTTCAGGGCGATGCTGGACATTATCCCTTACGTATTGTGAGTAAACTGATACAGAATATTTAACCTATTTTAAATTAAATCCAGGCACAGAGACTCATTTTTTGCAGGGATATAATATAAATATGATAATCTACAGTATATTTCCACAATACACTTCACAGTGAAATGTAAAGAATAAATTCAAGGTTTTATTTATTTGTCCTCTGCAGGATAAATAATGCACAGTGATAATGTCAAACTGCCCACGGCTTGACTATTTATTCAGAAGCTCAAGCTGCGGTTATTTACTGCCTGCACGTCTGTTTACATCATTGTCAGAATGTATACAAAGCCGCTCACCACAAAGCCCAATGCCACCAGTGGCTCTCCTTCATTCAGGTGATAGAGGAAGGATCCTCCATATGTGTGTCTGTTCAGGGGCCAGCCCACAGAGTGCTCCACTCTGCCGGGTCTCCACTTCTTCTCATCAACCGTCCACACCTAAAAAAACACAGAGGGGACAAAGGTTAGCAACAATCAGAGGAATCCTTTAAATCTATTCCTTCATTCTTTCTGACTGACACAGCCTATGTTTGGCTTTACTATAAAAAGGGTGAAAATACTACTTGTATTTATGTTGTGACTGAAATGAAATCATGAATTTACACCATCTTATGTACACAGCATTGAATCCCCAGTGTAGAAACAACATTACAACAACTACTTTCATCAGCCTCCTCAGGATGAACTCATTACAAATGATCATCAAACCAAATTTAGGCCACAAACAGAGTGACCGATAGCATTAGATTTACGTGGGCGGTACATGTTGCTTGCCTCCTTCAGGCCAATGGCGTAGGTCTGGGGCTCACAGTTCTCACGCAGGTTGAATTGCTTGTAAAGCTGCTTGGCCAAATGGCCATGACAGCCCTCTCCAAACAATGTGACTTTAGCATGGAGCTCCATTCCTCTCTCAAAAACATCCTGAAAGCAAGAGAGGACACATAAATAGATTGCATGAATGAGAAGCAACTGAATATAATACAGAGAATAGTTAGAGTGGTAGGATAACAACCACTGAATGGCTTTTCATGGAGAGGAAAGCAACATTTGTAATGTGTGATCTGAAAAAATACCTGTACAAAAACATCACATTTTTCTTAGACACAAAGGAGAAGAAAAGGAGCTCCTAAATGAATGATGTACTGAAATGATGCACTAACCTTAACTATCTACATAATACTGCCCTTATATACAATGTGTGTGTGTTACATGTCACAACATGCTGCATAAAACATTATATTAGCACATGAAATAGATTTTTTTCAAAAACAGTGCACCTTTGAGGGACTATTTAATTCTCTCTTTGAAGCAACGTATAAACTCCCTTTTAAAACTCTGTTATGGATAAAGGAGGTCAGTTAATGGAATTTGTTTATGCTTGATGCATCAAAAGAAAGTGCTCATGTTGGTTTTTGTGTCGCCTTTATATCCTTTCAAAGGGGCCTGATGTATTAAAGCTATTCATGTATAGGCCTATATTGTAAAGAATGGCCTGTATTTGTATTTTTTCATTAAGCCTGAAGTGGCGACAAAGCTGACAGTAATCAGTAATTCAGTAACAGTAATTCTTTACTGTACAATACCTTCGGTGAGCCATCTTTGGCGATGCCTACATCATTGGTGGCAATTCCTTTTACACTTCCATCTTCGTGAAACAAAACCTTGACAAAAGTATCACAGATAAAGGTTAACACTTTAAGCTGTAAACATGTTTAATTAAGATGACTGAACAAGCACAAACTGGGGCACTGATTACAGGATTATATCATTTTTGGCATAAAGGGCCAATGTGTAGCATTTTGGGGGATTTATTAGCAAACGTTTTTCAAGTTTTCATTAGTGTATAATCACCTGAAACTAACGTGAGCTGCAGAGTGCAAAACTGTGGTACCACCAGCCGCTTGTCTGACTTCTGTTGCTCCTAAAGTAGTGTTATTGTGGTAAGGATGGCCTCTGAGTGAGGCGAACGGCGTTACCATGGTTTTGCACTCGGCGGCTCATGTTACCACAGTCTTGGAAAGGGAGCAGTGAGCGCAGGGGTACTCAGTTGGTTGCAATCTGCAACCACACCACTAGATGCCACCAAATCCTACACACTGTGCGTTTACAATCTACATGTCCACTGATAGAGAGAAAGACAAAAGGAAAAAAAATGAAAAATGTTTGTATTGCATGCAAATTGTCATACAAGAAATTCAAAAGGTGGTCTCACCTCAGATGCAGCATAACCAGGGTACAGCTCCACTCCAAGCTCCTCGGCCTGCTCCCCCAGCCAGCGCACAAAGTTCCCCAGCCTCACAATGTAGTTACCATGATTCACAAACGGCAGACCTACAGACAACCAGAAAAACCTCAGTACAAACCAACAAACCAGTAGGATACCAAGTGGTAATTTTAACACCTTTTTGTCAATACACAATTTGCAAGTTTCCTCAGTTTGAAATTTGAATGGTGTGGCAACCCCTATGGTTATATGTGTCTTTGAAGATCTCATATTTATTCAGGCATACAATATGTCTGTTCACACACTACTTGCACTGAAATGCAGATGCATCCTTTCTGCTGGTTTTGAATCCCCTACCCTCTCACCTCCTTTCTCCCAGTGGTGAATAACATGATATTTACAAATGTCAATCTGTAAACGTCTTGTCAGACCAACGTTGTGGCTTACAAAGAAAGCATTATACCGTTTTTTTATTCAAACAATAAAACAGGCTTTTACCTGGCAAAATGGGGACAGGGATTCTGTGTTTCTCCGTTAAAATGCTGAACACATCTTCAGTCACTGGAGTGTTCATGGGTGCCTGAGGTGAGAGCACAATGTGTGTTGATGAGATTTTGACTTCATAGGAATTTGTGTGTATAAATACATGCACATTCTTACATAGATACAGTGTAGGTGTATGCAAATCTTGGTGAAAAATTTCTACTGTATTCCAGTGTGTATAGTATGTGTAGCTATGTTACATAAAGCATTGCTTTTACACAAGAAGTGAAGACAAGTACAGGGACACGTAAACAGCTTTGAGAGACTACAGAAAGTAAGACAAAAACAACAACAGCAAAACTGAAGAATTTGTTTGTGTGTGTGTCTTGTGTGTGATCGGGATAATGGGTGTATGACAGGCGTTGAATGAGGCTAGGTTGTACTATAAGACATACTGTATATCTACACATAATTACACATATAGGCTACTGTACATATACACACATATCTACAAATGCATGTACATACATATATTTTTCCTTTTCCATAAAACAGTGCTGACAGTCATATAGTATATTACACAACAACAACAACAACAACAACATGGAACCCCTGATGTAACCATCCCTTATGGTATAAAAGTAGGGCATCTTTGTGGATATCAATCCATACATCAAGCTCACAAAGAAGAAGTGTTGAATAAGACACTCACCCCTCGTTCCTTCCAATCGGGGAAGAGTTCGTTGAGGGCAGTGGGCTCCACACAGGCTCCTGACAGGGTGTGTGCTCCAATCTGAGAGGCCTTCTCCACAAGGCACACTCGCAGCTCCTTCTCATGTTCGTTGGCTAGCTGCTTCAGACGAATGGCTGCTGAAAGTCCAGCAGGGCCACCGCCTACTATCACCACATCTGCCTCATCGGCAAACCTCTCCATTTCGATCCCTGGGAAAGGGGATTAAAAATCACAACCAATTGTAATTCCTGTTAATTTTGAAGATTTCTTACCAAGTTGCTGGTGCAAGATTTACTATTTTAATAATAAATAACAGTTCAGTAAATCTATGTCTTTATTGGTCACATTTTGTTTTATAAAGTTAAGAAAGCAATGTTTAAGTCAAGCCTGATGTTGCCTCACACATAAAATAAAGCCTGGAGCACACAGCCCGCTTCATGCTCGCGTGACGGCAACGTCGCGTGTTGTTTTTTATTTCGGCGTCCATGTTAACAGGTTAGAGTGGACACACTGCCCGCATGAGACGCACGTCAGACGCACGTCAGACGCGCGTCTATTTTACGCTGGGGCCACACAGCGCGCTTCAGGCTCGCCTGACGGCAGCGTCACGTCGTGGCCGCGTCATGCCCACCTAGGGTGTTCACACTAGACGCGAGTTACCCACGTCTCGGGAGCGTCTCGGAGCTACCTGTCAGCTGTGTTTTTGCTGTTGCTGACAGCCCTTTCTTTCTACATAGAGTTTGCCTTTTAATGGCCATTTAACTTCATAATAAATGTGATTTATATTTATTTAAGACAAAAAAGGGTAAGAACTGTGTGATAATTTGTAAATATTATTAAAAACAAGCAAATAAATTCATACATAAATATTAATATATAGCCCATATAAATCCCTCTTTACTGTCAGTGAAGAGGGATTTATATATATATATATATAAATCCCTCTTCACTGACAGTGAGGAGGGATTTCTATGGGCTATATATATATATATATATATATATATATATATATATATATATAAATAAATCCCTCTTCATTGACAGTGAAGAGGGATTTCTGTGGGCTATATATTAATACAAAAAAATAAATAAATACATTAGTAGTAAGAGAGAGCCTACAGCAATCCCTCTTCACTTTGACTGGCACAGTTTTAAACAACATTTCCAGGGGGTTTCGGGTTCCTGTTCTACAGCATTCCAGGTTGCGGCTTTTATCGAAAACGACTTAATTTACATCTGGGGCGGGACAGCAATTTACATTATAAATGCTGATGTTCCGACATCTCAGGCAACTTGGAGCTTTTCACCACCTTGTTGCTGAACTGCGCCTTGATGGAGAAAAACACCTGAAGTATTTCAGAATGATAAATATAAGTAAAGTGTTTTTTTTTTATTATTATAAAACAAAGCAAAATAAACAGTTTCGTTATTTGTTAACCTTTAGAAAACGAAAATTATTATTAAATATCTTTAAAAAAATTAAATAACACCTCTAAAAGAAAGAACAATAAAGTTACGTGGTGTTTGTTGAGAGAGAGATAAAAAAAAAACACTTTACTTATATTTATCATCAGTTGCCTGAGATGTCGGAACATCAGCATTTATAATGTAAATTGCTGTCCCGCCCCAGATGTAAATTAAGTCGTTTTCGATAAAAGCCGCAACCTGGAATGCTGTAGAACAGGAACCCGAAACCCCCTGGAAATGTTGTTTAAAACTGTGCCAGTCAAAGTGAAGAGGGATTGCTGTAGGCTCTCTCTTACTACTAATGTATTTATTTATTTTTTTGTATTAATATATAGCCCACAGAAATCCCTCTTCACTGACAGAAAAGAGGGATTTATATGGGCTATATATTAATATTTATGTATGAATTTATTTGCTTGTTTTTAATAATATTTACAAATTACCACACAGTTCTTACCCTTTTTTGTCTTAAATAAATATAAATCACATTTATTATGAAGTTAAATGGCCATTAAAAGGCAAACTCTATGTAGAAAGAAAGGGCTGTCAGCAACAGCAAAAACACAGCTGACAGGTAGCTGAGATGCTCCCGAGACGTGGGTAACTCGTGTCTAGTGTGAACACCCTAGGTGGGCATGACGCGGCCACGACGTGACACTGCCGTCAGGCGAGCCTGAAGCGCGCTGTGTGGCCCGGGCGTAATGATCCCAGTCACTTCCACACATTGAGGCATACAGCTTATTAATTAAACACTGGTATCAGAGCTGTACTCAAAGCCCAGGTATCGGTATCAGGACTGAAAAAGTCGGATTGGTGCATCCTGGATACACATACACTAGAGTGCATGTAAAGATGGTCATTGATAGACTACATTGTTAATGGTAAATTGTAAAAGAAAGAGATGTCTAGCCTAGATCATCACAATGGCCAGAAACAGTCTTGAGTACTAACTTTAGATAGTGCAGTGTCTTACCTTCCCATCTTGAATCTTTGTCTCGGGAATGGATAGTGTAGTGTGTTGTGATGCGGGGTGTTGACACCGAAGAGCATGCCCTTCTGTTTAGTGTTGTGTACGTCTGAGGGGCAGCATGATCTATCTGTACTGTCCTCAAAGCCCGGATACACCTGTGGGCTGCAAGAGAGAGAAAACAGATCTCAGTCAAGACCAGCTGAAACTGGTGGTCATGTGTGTGGTGCTGTATACTATCTTGAGTGCTCACTGGTTTAGTTCAGTCTGATCTGGTTCCCAAATGATAAAACACAAATTGAAATATTGACAAAAGGAGGCCGGTCTGCAGGACAGATAATGCACACATTGCACTTTCATAGACTGAACTACTGGAGTTACCCTGCACTATACTCATTTTTAACAGTCTCTTCTACACTATATTCACTTTTGTAATAGTCGTGTATCACAGCTGTTACCCTGCACTATATTCAGTCTTAACAGTTTTCTTCATCTCCTTGTGTTTTTATATCTGGTATATTTTTTTTGTACTTTGCACTACTAACTTTGTACTGCCTTTTTACTAACATGTTTTACACTATGGAACTGTGATGCTGGAAACTTGAATTTCCCTCGGGATCAATAAAGTTACTATCTATCTATTTATCTATCTATCTATATATATATATATATATATATATCTTTCCATCTATCTATCTATCTATCTATCTATCTATCCATCTGTCTATCTATACGTCTGTCCATCTATCTATCTATCTATTTATCTTTCCATCTATCTATCCATCTATCTATCTAGCTTTCCATCTATCTATCTATCTTTCCATCTATCTATTTATCTATCTATCTATCTATTTATCTTTCCATCTATATATCTATCTATCTATCTTTCCATCTATCTATCTATCTATCTATCTATCTATCTTTCCATCTTCTCATCTATCTATCTATCTATCTATCTATCTATCTATCTATATCTTTCCATCTATCTATCTATCTATCTATCTATCTATCTATCTATCTATCTATCTAGGGTTGACATGTATATCTATCCATCTATCTATCTAGGGTTGACATGTATATCTATCCATCTATCTATCTATCTATCTTTTTATCTTTCCATCTATATATCTATCTATCTATCTATCCATCTATCTATCTAGCTTTCCATCCATCTATCTATCTATCTTTCCATATATCTATCTATCTATCTATCTATCTATCTAGGGTTGACATGTATATCTATCCATCTATCTATCTATCTTTTTATCTTTCCATCTATATATCTATCTATCTATCTTTCCATCTATCTATCCATCTATCTATCTAGCTTTCCATCCATCTATCTATCTATCTTTCCATATATCTATTTATCTATCTATCTATCTATTTATCTTTCCATCTATATATCTATCTATCTATCTTTCCATCTATCTATCCATCTATCTATCTAGCTTTCCATCCATCTATCTATCTATCTATCTTTCCATCTTCTCATCTATCTATCTATCTATCTATCTATCTATCTATCTTTCCATCTTCTCATCTATCTATCTATCTATCTATGGTTGACATGTATATCTATCTAATGTAGTGAAAATGACAGGCAGCTGTCAGTTGCATCAGTAGCACCATGCTAGCTAGCAGAGTTAAGTGTGTAACCACAGCTAAGCTAAATTCAAAGTCCAATATTTGCAAACAAACATCCTTCTTAGGTAGCAAAACACTTACTTACACTTTCAAAACAACAACACCTTTCTGAACAAGTCTAAATATGGATATAACAACGTTAAACCAGGACAAGGACAACAGTTCAAGTGAACTATATCTGGGTTCACCTTTCACCTACATGTTAGCTTTGATGCTAACAAACACAAGAATGCTGCACTGTGTTGGCTAACAACAATAGCATTTGTAGAAGTCAAACTCAAAGAAAACATACAGTCAGCAACATCTATAACAGGCTAACAAGTATGTAAAGCGTGTATTGATATCTAAAGACACTGTGGGTGAAGAAACAAGTTAGTAGCTTTGACCAAGTCCAGTTAGCTGTTAGCAGTTAGCTGACGTACCTTTACTCGAGTATCTTCCAGCTGGAAACATGATCAGCTACTGTGAGCTCACTGGACTCCAGCTGAAGTGAAGCTGTGCTGAAGTGAAGCTGTGGTGTCCTCACGTCGCTGCAGGTGAACAGGTTGTGTAACCAGATTAGCAAACAAATGTTGTCCAGAGAGACACGTTACCAAATCACCTCTCATAACAGAGACGGTGGAGAGCGTCACGAGCTGCGCTGCTGCTGCGCGGAGAGGTAACTGCGCAATGTAGATCTATAAATGCCCCTCTCTGTCTGAGTGTTGGTAGATCTGATCTAGGAATCAGTGTTAAATCATCCCTGTATGTAAAGAGTGCACACGTGGTGTGTCGCCCAAAGGTGAGACATTTGGAGTTAAGTTTATTAAAGGTCCCATATTGTAAAAAAAAAAAAAATACATATTCATAGCTTTTATATTATAAAGCAGGTTTAAGAGTCAGAACTAAACATGCAGTAGCAGCGTTCAGTTTTTATGCACCAAATATTTGGAACAAGCTCCCAGAAACCTGCAGGACCAACTTCAACTCTGAGTTCTTTTAAATCAAACTTTCCTGTTTGCTGCTGCCTTTTATTAAACCAGATAATGATCTTATTATACTGCACTAGAGCTTTTACTCTTGTGTGTTATACTCTATTTTAGCTTCTATCCTAGCTTTTATATTTGGCTTGTTTTTATTTTCTAATCTTTAATGTTTTTATGTTTTTATATAACTGTTTTAATTATGTCCTAGTGTTCTTTTGCACTTTGTCACAATGTTTCTTGAATGTTTATGTAAAGCACTTTGAATTGCCCTGTTGCTGAAATGTGCTATACAGATAAAGCTGCCTTGTCTTGCCTTAAGTTCTATATAAATACTGTGAAAGTATCGAAACGCTTAATCCATGGAGAAATACACACAGCCCGTATTCAGAAACTGAGCTTTTGAAACAAGCCATCAGGATTTCTGTCCATTTCTGATGACAATATTATTTTTTTACTGTGAAAATAAAGATTTTAAATACAAACCTATAATCGATGTATAAAATAGCCCTTGTAGGCCACTGACTTGTTTTGCAAAATTACTTCTTACTGTTTACAAATGTCATTGTGTTGTTGTTTTAGGCATATACAGTATATATGTATATATATATATATATATATGATAGATACTTTTTAATATTGGCTATATATATTTATATCTGTACATTGTAGTTGAATGTTTACAGTATGTTAACCTTTGTACAATATGTCTATTTCTGTGCATGCACATTCCTTGTATGTGTTCACACTTACTTGGCTATTAAAGCTGATTCTAATTTAATGCTAGGCTAACTATTTCATTCTTTTTTACTCTTGTGGACCCGATGTAGGCTATATGTTTATGTTGTACCATTACTTATAAGTTATTCTTTCGCTGGTGATACCTTTTTTTTTTAATTATTATTCCTGGCAAGACAATGCCAGTCAGTTAGTTTATACCTTTGGTAATCAAGTTGTCTTGTTATTGTGCTATTATTTTTTTGTCCTATAATTTCTTTGCTCTAACTCTTATTTATGATATCTTACGGTTTTCTGATTTGTAATCTATATCATTGAGTTTGTTGTGTTTTATCAATAGCATAAAGTTTTCACAGTTTCTTCCACTAAAGGCCAACTCCTGTTTTCAACTTTATTGGAAGTTTCAAATGCAGGACCAATTAAGTATTATTACATAGTGGTATCACTACTTTTACTTAACTAAATGACCAAAGTACTTCTTTCACCATTGTGTACTGTTTTTAATATCAATATCAATGCCCAAACTAATAAGATAAATAACCAATATAAACCAAATAATAAATAAGTCAAAAAGCAGATGTGAGGCATAAATATATTTACTGTCCACATTTTAAGAAAAACAAAAATACAAAACTTTGTAAATTAATATCGTAACACACAAGTCAATACAACAAATTAAATAACACTTTTAAAAAACATTTTGCCCATCAATATTTAACGTAAGCCTGCAGATATTATCAACATATCTAAAAAAAAGTTGTCTTCTTCGTCTTTTCAGCATGTATAAGAATGTAAACACAGATGGCACAGACAATGTATTCACATATCGTACGTTTACAATGTCTGAAAAGGTAAATTTCCACAGGAATCAGTAGTTCATTGAACAAAGTATGCGCACAAATAGTTTATGATCATTGTACAAATGTCTTCACTGTGCGAATCACAGTGTAAAAAAATGTGTAGTGTGGTGTAGTGGTTGGTTGAGTCCAAGTTAAAACCCCAGACCAGCTGGGGGATTTTCTTCTGCCCACATTAAGTACATTCTTTGTTTAACATACTGGAAATATCTCATATATTACATTCAATATTTCTATAAAATATTTTTGGTGGCAGAGGCAACACAGAAAAAAAAGTAGGCATTTTATCCCTCCTTAGTAGACAGGTTAAATGCTAAAACATAGAAGGCTATCTTGATGTAAAAATGTTCTTTTCTGCAAGTAGGTTGCATGTATTATTATCAATATGAGATTAAACTAGCAGCGTGAAATGTATGTTCATGCTTATTCACTTTTGAAAAGAGAAAGGTATAAAACGGGGTTGATTCACCTTCCAAAGTTCTTCAGTAAAACTTCTCAGTGACTGATTGTACAAAAAAGAAAGTTGAATGCAATCTTCATTTTGTTCATGATTTTTCAAACTGCACATGATAACCTGAATTCTGATGCTTCAAAGCCTTGAGCTGCACAGTTTACAGTTTTTCTTGTCAGACAGTGTTCCCATAAAACATCCTTGCCCAGAGCTTGGAGAAAGACATTAGATCTAACTTGCTGCAAAGTTTCAAAACGGGTCCTTTTCAGTGTAATGTAACTAATTAAGGAGCTACAAACACTCAATGACTTGAATTTCCTTGTGTGCTGCCTATCTTAGTGGTTCCTGTTTTACATGTTTGGAGAATAAGTGGTCGTCGCTGTGGTGTTTTGCAATGTGTCTCCCATGCAATCCCTCTGCATTAGTATCATTAGTACACCAGCGTTGCACCTTAATGTCACTGGGTACCACACCAACATGGGCTGATTTACAGCTACTGGTATTATGATGCCATAATAAAGCTCTTTTGTCTATATTCTAAAAATAAAGAATCTACTATTGTATGGCTAGTAAAAACACTTGAGCACAGTGTAGTAAACTCCATGAGGAAGACCGCAAGATATGCTTAAAAGCTCTGTATGAAGCTGGTTACGATTTTTTTCTTTTGTCAAACTACTGTTTCCAAAGTCAAGAATGAATTTCTACACTCAACAATTATTTTGTTAGCATTCAACAACAACAATGTATTTAATGAGTGAATGGTTAATTGGAGCTGTTGGACTCGAACAAATTATTCTGTCTTTTATCACTGTTAGAAATTAAGTTATTCAACTTTTACTTGCTAATATAATAGTATATTAATTTATATATAATATATAGGGCTTTTAACCAATTATTTAATCACGATTAATCGCATGATTATCCATAGTTAATCACCATAAATCACACTTTTTTATCAGTTCAAATGTACCTTAACGGGAGATTTGTCAAGTATTTAATACTCTTATTAACATGGGAGTGGGCAATTATGCTTGCTTTGTGCAAATACATGTATATATTTATTATTGGAAAACAAATAAGAACACAAAACAATGACAAATATTGTCCAGAAACCCTCACAGGTACTGCATTTAGCATTACAAATATGCTCAAATCATAACATGGCAAACTGCAGCCCAACAGGCAACAACAGCTGACAGAGTGTCAGTGAACTGTCTTGACTATGACTTGCCCCAAACTGCATGTGATTATCATAAAGTGGGCATGTCTGTAAAGGGGAGACTCGTGGGTACCCATAGAACCCATTTTCATTCACATATCTTGATATCAGAGTTCAAGGGACCCCTTTGAAAATGGCCATGACAGCTTTTCCTCGCCAAAATGTAGCATAAGTTTGGAGCGTTATTTAGCGTTCTTCGCGACAAGCTAGTACTACATGGTTGGTACCAATGGATTACTTAGGTTTTCATATGATGCCAGTATTTTCACTCTTTAGCTTTAAAGCCCACTACAACCTAAAAATCGCAAGTTGCGTTAAAGAAATGAGTTGCATTAAAATTAATTTGTGCTGATGCGTTATCTCGTTAACTTTGACAGCCCTAATAATATATAAATTAATATTCAGCTCAGAATAAAAGGACAGAACACACAGCTTTCAGAAAAAAATGATGAGAGAAGTGTGAGAAATGAAACTGAGCGATGAAAGCTAGTGGAACAAAAGCCAAACCAAAAGTGGGGCATGGCTTCTGCTCTGTATTGATAGATTTCTTTTTGAAGAAAACATTAGAGGAGCTGATCTGCCACATGTGGGATTTCTGCGCTGACTTCATCCATTGCCATGATGACTGCTGCTTGGTTGGATTTATAAAGATAGTAATGACTTTTAACCACAAAGGAGAAATCTGGGCACAAATCAACTCTTATCTGCTGAGATGAATAAACCTGAATCCCATTTAATCTGTTGAGGTGACTCTTTGATGAAATTCTGAACAGATATATGTAAATCTGCTACCCGGCTCATTTGTTTGTGTATGAGTGGGTGGGTGTGAGTGTGTGTGGCGTTGTTTGTTTCTTTGAGCATACTAACAGCACTGTATGCTGCTTCTGTAGTTGCTGTGTGCATGTGTTAATGTCATTGTATCCCTCGCTGGTATTTTCCACGGGGGTGAGCTTGGCTATCGTGCCGGCTGTCGTTTCCAGCGGGTGCCCCGTGGCGAGGCCGTGGCTGTTCTCCTGCAGGGGCCACATTTCCTGCCAGGTGAGCGACGGATGCTGAGCGGGGTGACCGCTGAGCAGAGGCCTCCTCTGCCTGTAATTGGCCCACACCTGCAGGATGGTCTCTTTGAAAGGCCGCGTGGTCAGAGTGTAAAGGATGGGGTTAAGGGCGCTGTTGATGGGCAGAATAAATATGACCACCCAGGAACTGATGGTACCTGCCGAGAGAGAAAAGACACAGAGAGAAAACAGTAAAACAACAGAGTCTGTCTAAAGATTATGAAGTTTAACACACTTGGGAGGGTAATTCAACTTATTAAACCCATTGGTATAATAAATAAAAATCCCTTTTATCCCAACTGGGGGCCTAATTAGGGAGCCACAGCTCAGCAGGTTATGTATATAATGGATTCAGCACTACACTAATGGGTCATTTGGGTATAAAGTGCAAACAGCAGGTGGCTGCCGGTGAATGCTCTTTATACAGTGATAAATATCTTTTGAAAACACATTTAAAACTTAGTGGGAATACCTAATAGACTACTTTTATTTTAACATAGCGAAAATGCAATACTTTAAAGACGCACTCCACCAAAAATATCTATTTTGCAGCCCCGTCTCACCAAATGGCGTATAAATGTATTTGTAAGTCATTTTGAATGCAATAACGTCTTTGTGGCTTTTGGTGTGTCATTTTTATGCCATGTAGTCTGTACTGACTGCAATGCTAATGCATCAGCGTAAATATGCTACGCTCAGAGCTGGTGATGTAGAATAAAAAGTGAGAGAGACCGCTTATGGCGGGTGGGAAGGGACAACGCATTCTCACTCCCGACTCGTCAAATACTGCCGGTTGGTCAGTGCCCCGCGGCATCGGAGACCGACGCATGGGGTTCCCCTCTTCTGTTAATTTTGGATGGACCAGGGACAGTTACATGCATAGTGTTCTTTCAAAATAAACTTCAGTTTTTGCAGTAAGTTTATGTTAGTTTAAGGTTTAGGCAGCACAATCACTTAGGTAGGGTTAGGAAATGTTCGGGGTTGACGTTAACTTCACTGACTAACAATTCACATGACTAGTGACTCATGAGACTGACGATACAGACGAGTCACGTGACAAGACTTTCAACCAGGAGACCGGTGTTCGTGTCCCAAAGTGTTGTTGAGTTATTCTGAAGTTACGTTAGTGACATTTGTGATGTTTGTACTTATGTAACGTTATTGTATATGCATATTTTACTTTGTTTACATACTTATTTTAAGCCCAACCATGAATGTTTTTCATAAACCTAACTAGGTGGTTTTGTTGTCTAAACCTAACTGTGGCTGTTACCATAGTTTTGTTGCCTAAACATAACATCGACCATTTCACGGTAACAACATGGCATAATATACAACATGCAAAAAACATAAAGCGCGTTATCATGGCATAAAGAAATGTTGTGCTATTTATACGCCTCCCCATGAGATCAGGTTGCTCTTTTGAGCACTCATCTCCCTGTAAGCTTATTTTTTGGAACATACTGAGCATAGGAATCAACAGCAGAGAAGTGGATTATGCTCCAGTAGCCTTTTGAGAAAACTGCCGTTTTGATGCTTATTTTCTGAAATAAATTTTGAATTCAACGACTGTGAATTCAAGCACATTACAGCTGCTGTTCCTATGCAAAAGAGTCAGAGTCACATTGCTCGCTTACTGAGGGGGCGTATTTGATACTCAAAGTGTAGACTTTCAGTGGAGTATTCCTTTAAATGGTTATACAGTAGCACTTCTACTGTACCGGGAATCTCCACCTGCAGCAGTGACAGGATCTTCAGGATGAAAATGGGGATCCAGCAGAGGGAGTCCGTGATGACGATGGAGAAGAACCTTTTGGCGATGGTCACCTCTTTCTTGATGTGGTTGCTGTATTTAGTGGTCTGAGTGCCTGTTCTCTGGATGTTATAGAACATGCTTGCATAGGATAAGACAATGATGAGGAATGCCACCAAGTTCAGACCTGCAGGGAGATATTTGGTTAGTTTCTGGATTGCCATGCAACTGCATTAGCTCATATTTGCACTGTGGATGCGTAATTATGACAAAAGTATGCATCCACATGCATGTGAATACAAATACACTCACTAAATATTGACTTTAGAGATTAAGTGAACAAAGAAAACAATAAAGTAAACACAAGAACAAAGCTATTGCGAGAACAAATACCCACCCAGGAAAATGACGATGGAGTAAACATGAGCCCAAAGCGTCTCTGGCTGCTCTGAGTGCAGCGGGAAGCAGACTCCATTGGTCCCGTAGAAGTTGCGAAACAGCCCCTTGCAGGCCAGTGGCAGAAGGGCGATGATAAAGCCAAACAGCCATATCCCGAGAAGGATGGTGACAGTTCGTCGCCAGCCGGGCGTCAAGTACTGGAAAGGGTAGACGATGCAGATGTATTTCTCCAGAGTGAGGTAAGTGAGGAGGAGGACGGATACCTCAGTTGACAGCATGGCCAGAGAGCCGATGACCTGACACTGACTGCTGTCCATCCAGGCCTGAGCGTGCCGGTTGTACTCGCCGCGGAACTTCAGATCATACGCGCCAATCATGAAGAGGTAGATGCCCATCAGCCCGTCTGCACCTGCAAGGAAGCACAGGCGCACAAAAAGGTGTATGAATGACACAATAATTTGCAAGGCATTTAGTGTGCAATAAGAAATCCGTTCTTGCTTTAGGCATGTCATTTGTACGCCATGTAGTCTGTACTGAGTCCAATGTAAATGCATCCACGTAAATATGTTACGCTCAGAGCTAGTGACGTAGAATAAAAAGAGTGCTGTGTCGAAGGGGAGGTGGATGGGTTGTAATGTTGTGCTATTTATACGCCTTCTCATGAGATTGGGTTGAATTAAAAACATATTCAGAGGATCTATCGACTGTAAAAATATACGATTCACCAACTTTGAAGAATTCATTCGGGCGCTATGAGAGGTTTAAACAAACTGTAACCGTTTACACTAGGGCTGTCCCGAATACCACTTTTTGGGCTTCGAAGCTTCGGTGAGAAACATTTGAAGGTATTCGAAGCTCTGCGGCGCAGTGCAGCAGGCTCACATGTTCTTCCGTCTGTCTGTCTGTCTCCATCTCCGCCGTTTCAGTGCCGCTGCCGCACTACTGCACGCACTACTGCATGCATTACTGCACACACTTCTACACACAACAAACAGCAAAATCTGTCTAACTAATAATAATAAATGTTGAATATGAATATTAAATAATGTTGGGGGATTATTCCTTAGTTCATGGGCTATTTTGGGATGTGTACATTATTATTACATACTTATATAAAAATAAGCAAATAAACAAAACTTTCAAATACTAAATCGGAGGTTGATTACCATGGCAACGGTCGAAGCATCGAAGCTTCAAAGCATTCGGGTCAGCCCTAGTTTACACGTTGAGCTTGGTTCATTCAGAAACATGAGCATAACATCAGCTGAATTTATGCCATTTCTTAGAAGTGGGAATAGAATAAACCATGTAGAGAAATGGCCCCACATGAAAGGCTTCTGGTCTATGATATGGAGATGGAGAGGAGCCACTCGACCTTGGAAATGTAAGCATAAGAAAAAGAACCAAGGACGAGCCACTACAGGCTCAAATTCAGCTATGCCGTCACATATTATAATCAATAGAGAAGGTAAATTATAGCAAAGGGCGCAGAGAGCATCATGTATTGCTGTCAAGAAAGAAAAACAATCTCATAAAGATCATTCTGTAGCCTACTAGACTGCCTATTTTACATACTGAATATAATATAAATGCATACAAACTGTATAGCGTACACTCAGAAATCACAAGTGCCCTCCTCGATACTCTGCACAGTGTTTGACAAGTGGCATTTAATCTCATAGCCTTCAGAACAGCTCAACCACAATAATCATACCCCTAAAGATATACAGTATATATATCAGCAGGGGTTGGATTATTATAACTCTAACTGCCAGTCATTCCTGACCACACAACAAGGGACTGATGTATAAATGATGGGTATACACAGAGAGATTGCATGTGCAGCTTCACACACAAATACAGTGTGTATTTATAAAGAAATAAACACAATGTTGTGTGAATATACTTACTGATACCTCCAAAGATGCTTTACTTCAAGCATTACACAACTTTTCTATAAAGCAATGTGACAAAGAGAACAAGAGGAAAAGGGGAATTCTTTTTTTTTTTACATTTTCAGATCAAGCTGTTTCCAGTCTTATGCTTATGCTGGCTAACAAAGCAGAAATCCAATAGGCTTATTACCCAGAATGATGATGTGAATAAATATCTTAATGTATGACCACATCATACAGTAACATGGCAAAAACACGCATTGGATAATAGCTTTGACCTACAGCTAGACTATGTACTGTAAATTAACTTCTTTGTGGTAATTTAATATATTTTATGGCACTTGATGTTACCTTTAGCTGCCAGTGTCATTTCACACTTATCACCCATTATTCTCTGCCTCTCTGTATCTAACCTTTTCTATTAGTTATTTCTCAGAACACCTTTTTATTTTTCTAAAAAAAGTAAATCAACTCAGAGAGGACTTTGAGCACAGTTGAGTCAGTCAACTTTAATCTTAAACGTTGATGTACTCGTGGGAATTTCATATAAAAGTATACTGCATGTACGCACATATCATAATTAAATGATTAATTAACAACTACAAAAGCAACTACACATGCAATAAATATTACATTGAATGGCGTTTAACAGTTGAGAATCATATGCACAACAAAGCTACACCTCAGCGGTCCCATTCACACATGACAAGATAAAAAACATAAAGGGAGTCTTTGATGACCTTATAGGCTGTGTGTAAAATAAAAAATGCCCTTTGAAAAGCATTGGCATGTTTCCATAATCAATGGAATTACTATCAGGAGGGTTTGAGTAATGAATATTACTATATTATTTAACGACACCATGTAGTGACTGATGAAGCGGTGCTGAATTCATCAGAGGATTTAAGTTGAGCGAGTTCAGTTTCAGCTTTGTCAGCAAAACATTGTGATGAGTTTGCCGAGGGCAAAGAAAGTAGGAGTGAAAGAAAACAACATGTGGGACTGGGATTTATTAGTTTGAGTTTTGAGTATGAAAACTTGTACTCAAGGTAGGGCCTGGGGCCAGATGCAAAAACATCTGTGTAGATTTAAAGCCAACAGTCTGTGCATGAAAGCAGAAATGTGCACATACAGTCTTTCCGCTAGATGTATGGTATAAACAACACAGTCTCACGGCAGTTTCGTGAAATAGTCACAAAATTGAATCCATTTGATTCGTGACACAAATTTCCATTTTTTATTATGACGCTCAGCACGACTTTCAACAATGTAGCTTTTGGTGCGTTTTCCTAAGAATGTCCAGCAACAAGTACTTAGTTAGGAAAAGATTGATTTGGTTTGGCTTAGGCAACAAAACTACAACTTGAAATAACTACGGAAGTGGCGTAACTTCAGTATGAAATTTATGTGACAAATAAATCTAAATTGACTTCTGGTTTCACAAGGGACACGAACGTAGATCTTCTGGGGGAAAAATGCAGTGTTTTTAGACCCACCCATCCACTCCGACCTCCTTCATACGCAGCGATCGTCGCATTTTATACTACCAGGTTTGCAATTACGTAAATTACATATGAATTGATTTCTTGCTGATCATCATGAAAAAAATGGGAAATTTGTGTCTATGTACACAAATCAATACATTCAATTTTGTGACTATTTCACGATCAGCTGTGCATCTGGGCTGATAAAAACCCCTTTTTAAGTTGTTTTCCTTGACATCATGCAATTATGATTGTGCACAGGATTACTGCCTAATCCACAATTATCCATAAATATTCATTACAATACCACTCAGGAAGAATCATTCTTTCAAGTTAACTCTTGTTCCAGCTCTGAACTACAATATCGCTGACTCAAACTTTATCTGCATGACTCTACTTTCTTTCTTTGCAGACTGCACCTGTTCCGCTCTTAATAACTGGATTAAAAGCAACATTCAGACACGTCCTGTTTGCACAGAGCGACATAATCCATCGCTGTTAAAAAGAAGCAAAGAGTGAATAATATTCAAACTATTTTTCTTCTTAATTACCTTAAGCTCTGTTTTTGTCTCAATCTCAGCCACTAGAAATAAGCGCGCTACTGAAAACTGTCCCCACTGACATTCTAGTAATAAACTTTTAAAAGGTCGACGTATTAAGCCAGTGAGCGCCAACGTGAGATAATGAATAACAACTGTCATCCTTCGCTTGGCTGTCATATCTGCTATGACACAACATTTCTGCTTAGAATATTCTGAGCTCTTTCATCTCAGCTGCTTTGAGAGTCCATATAGGATCCTTTATGTTTGACTTTTTTAAATGTGAAATGCCAGCGTAGGCATACAGCAATGACATGTTATGGACATTTATTTCCAATATATTTTTGTGCTTTCATGTTTTCTCTCTCTGTAGATGCTAGTTGAATGAAATTCTCTCTTGGGAATAATTACCATCATGTTTACTACCTGGTGTTTATACCTGCAAATATACATTCAGTGACTTCCTATACCAGTGAGTTCCTTTAAATATTAACTTGTTTGCTTTATATTCTCTTCAACAACATATTGTCATGAATTCAATTTCCTCCTGTGTCTTATAATAACAAGTTGAAACACCTACTGTATGTCAATCAGAAACAAACATGCCAAAGCGTGAAGGAGAATGCATTACATGATTATCGCATGTGACTGCAGCTTATATTAGACCTTTACCTGAGCGGTATCTGTGCTATATCTTATCGTCAAATAATTTCCTGTCTTTCCACGAGAGCGCACACATCTAGCCTTATCTCAAACACTATACTCAGTACGCAGATTAAACTTACGTTACTGAACAACTCTCCATTTTAAACCAATAAACTCCACAATCTCCTCTTGAATTCTGAACTTTTTTCCTTCAGAAGAAGAAGAAGCCCTTCAACAAACTCCGGCAGCCCTTATCTGAATGCCATCGCACATCTAAGAAGTAGGTTGCATATCTTAACACCACACTCGCATTTCTACTAAGCCAATGCATTCATGTGGAGTACGTTTTGCAACTTGAGTGCACATCATAAAAATAGCTACATTTCAAAACTATACATGGGTGTTTCTGCAACTACGGGCATTTTTAAGTCCCAGCAATGAAATTTGGGGTTTATGTTAAAATTTGCAGTGCAATGCTTGATAAATATATAGACACTGTTATTACCCATCTTGACATAATAACATTTCTGAAGCATTTTATGGGTCCAAACATCACTTTTCTTCATGTCCGACAACTGTGGTTTCAATGTTGAGATATGTAAAATGAGCTAATTCAATAACAATATGACATTATTTCAAATGGAATCGTTTCATATACATATTACTTTACATTTATTTATATGATTTTTTCATCTAAATGTGAGTCCTTACCGCGACACTGAACAAATACCATAGTAAAAGTTTAATTCAAAGCCAAACAAATCTAGTTTCTGTGGAAACAGAAGTTAACAAGTGAGCACATGGGTGACAGGTTGGGCTACCCACATAGGTGACCCTCAAGATCAAGAAAAACAAGGTTAAAAATCACCTTTTCTTCTGAAGTATGCATTATGTGTCCTTAAAATACAGCTTAGTAATTGTGTTGAATTGTGTTGAATCCATGTATAGTAGATGCCAAGAGTCAAAGCGAACGTAGCAGACCTTGCTAGCTGCCATTTATTTGTAAAAATGTCATTTCCGCAATAGCTTTCGGTGTTGCGGTGAAGACAGACATTAGAATTGCAATATCCATCATAAAACACAAAATATATATTTTTGTGTATGAAGACTGACATCTATGGCTACTGTCTACAGTTTTCAGGGTGTAGAGAAAATTATGAAATCCCCTATTGTTAAAAAATGTTTGTACATCAATATTTACAACGATAAACGAAGCTGGATGAAAATGAATTTAAATGTATTCAAAATTGTATAGAAATAAAAAATGCAAAATTTATAAAATTAATATTATTTTAATGTTGCGGTAAGGACATTTAGTAAGAACAAGTGGTGAAAACCATTAAAAATGAACAGGCTACAGATTAAAATCTTAGCCACTATATGTAATTTTGTGTATCTGTTTATATGTATTAAATACTCTGATGGTTAAAATTAAAATTCATAGAGGTTGATTTTTTTTTTAATTTGGGAGAGTCAAAAGTGACAATAGTTGCAAAACAAATCAAATCAAATTGACAAATACTAAATATGTATAACTATGCATATCTTTTATTATCCTGGTAGATGAGTCAGTCAGTGAATGTTAATATTCAATCACCTGTCAACTGTTATCCTTGAGCAATTTCCATTATTTGTGTCAGTTAAGCTATGAATAATTTCTTGGAGTATGTGCATCTATTTATTCGGTGATGGAAAACAGCACATGAAAGAGATTTTATTATTTTTACATTCAGCCTTATTCATGAAGGTGTCCAACAGTGTGTGTAATATGAAACACACTGAAAGCACATTGGGAACTAATTTCAAATTAAATACTTTTGAGTTTGAGTACTTTGAGTTCGGAGGCCTGTTTACTTCACAAGCATAAAGTATAAACATAATGAAGTGGTAAATATAAACTGTTTATAATGCAAACAGCCACCATTTCATCATAATTACAAACAATGTGTTTTTGGGCAGTAAATTATACACCCTCTTTCCCCTAATTACTTACAGAAATTGGGTACTTGTTATGCATATCACTGTAAGTAATGTACTACGATGGTGGAAGGATATTCTATAAATAAAAAGCTATTATCCCTCCTTGAAATGAAATGTGACTTACAGCAGAGAGAAATGATGCACATGGCGTGGAGTTTGTTCTCCGAGCGGATGTACGAGCGCATGCAGATGACGAAGATGTTGCCGAAGCAGGTGGTGGCGGAGACCACCCACACGAAGACCCTCAGCACGATGTTGGCCAGCAGGTCCTCGAAGGACGAGATGCCGTCGGTGTTGGGTTTGCAGCTGCGCACATGAGGAGCGTAGCCGCAGTACTGGAACTTCTTGAAGTAGCTGTGAGAGTAGATTAAAGAAGAGGGTCAAGTTAAGCAAGAGATATTTACAGCTGCAAGGTTTTGGGGTTTGAACAGCCGAGTGTGCTGCGTTTTTCTTTTTATAAATTGAGACAGAAACAGTGACAGAGTGTACCAAAATTAATGGCAATCCATCCCATAAATGTCTACCTCATGTTGGCGCTAAGATTGCCACAAAATGGTGAACCAACTGACTAACAGTATGACATTTCCATCCCTAGAGCCAAGTTGCAAGGTTGACTAAAACTTGATCAGCAATATGTCTTTCCAGAAATGTTGTTTTCAGGTTACTCTGGTTAATCCATGCACCTCACAGTGAACAGTTTTCATATAACTACTTACTACCTAAGAAGTAGGCCCTACGAAAACAGTTTACAACTTAATCTGTGGATTATCCACACTAACAGGGACACTGTTTCTGTAAAGAGATGTTGCTTTTGGAAAAGATAAATATCCCTTTTTAATGCTGCGAGCACCACAAATTAAATTTGCATTCACTTCCATTGTGTGGCTCCAAAGGCGGAAATCCCGGAGACAAAAGCAAAAATCTGTTCTTGCCCGATTAAGAAATTTTATTTGAGAAAAACAAACCGTATTTTACCAAAACATGGATGAAATGCTACAGAATAAAGACCCTTGAGGATATTTGCACTTGGCTGAATCTGCTGCATCTTTTCCAGGACCTGCATGGGTCTATATGGAGCTTTTTTACCCACAGAGAAGATGGATTACGCTAAGCCAGACTTAATCATCTCCCAGCTGGAAGAGAAGCCTGACAGTCTCGATAAGGCTTGTCCTGGACTCACCGCTAGATGTATACGTGTGAAAGGTCTACAACCAACATGACAGTCCAGACCAAACGACAAAGATTAACAGTACAAACACAGAGTACTTACATATGAGTCAAGTATTTGAGAGGTTCAAACATCCTCCGTTGTATGTTTCCAATTTCTATGCCTTCTATGCTCCTAGAAAATATAAAGATATTTTGATTGAGTGCCACACACACACACACACACACACACAGACACGTTACAGTATATTGATTTGAGTCTTCAAAAGCACATAGCTGCTTTCAAGGACTAAGTGAGAAACATGTCTCCTAGCCAAAATACATTTTCTTTCATTTTGTTAAAAGAAAGAGCACATAATATCCGTTTTACCCTGAAAAACCTTCATGCAGCAAATGAGGTGACCCTCACAAAATGGGACACGGTCGATAGAATAATGACCTCCTCCTGGCTTGTCAGGGTCCTTTTTCATTTTCAGCATTTTCATTATCCAGTGCGTTTATATGTTTGCTGCTCTTCTAAATGGTAAATGGACTGCATTTATACAGCGCTTTTTCTAATCTTAGCGAACACTCAAAGTGCTTTACAACACGCGCCAGCATTCATCCATTCACACACACATTCATGTACAACATGCATTATTTGAGAGATGTCAGAGCGAGGGGGCTGTCTTGCTCAAGGGCACCTCGACAGTGCCCAGGAGGCGAACTGGCACCTCTCCAGCTACCAGTCCAGACTCCGTACTTGGTCCGTAGGAGGATTTGAACCGAGGACTCTCCAGTTCCCAAGCCAAGTCCCCACGGACTGAGCTACTCAGGAGCGATAAACATTCATACGTGCACACTCACACACCGATGGCACAGCCACAGCTTGGGATTCAGTATCTTGCCCAAGGACACTTCAACAAGTAGACTGCAGGGGCTCTGGATTGAATTACCAACCTTCGGATTAGTGGACGACCGCTGTACCTCCTGAGCCACAGCTTTAAGCATATGACAGGAGAGCTCAAATGTCTCTCAAGACTGCATATAAGAAATGGACGTAATCACCGTGATGTCACCCAATGGTTTGTGGACTACTGCCGTTTTGAAGCCTCGAGTTCGGCCTTTTTGTTTTTTTGCAATCAGAAGTGACATGAGAGGGTGGAGCTAAGTACAACCAAACGCTGAATAAGACATTTTCAGGGGGCCAAAAAGGTTCTAATTAACTTACATGAATTGAAAACACACTGTGAAAGGGTTAAAGTCCTGAGAAGAAAACACAGACAACTCCCAGACCGGTAGCTGTGGTAGCAACCTGTCAATCACAAGATAACCACGCCCTAAAGCATACCCTGCTTTATGGTCTATTTGACTCTAAATGAGACCATAATTTACTAAATGAACATCATGCTGTAGTGAAGAAGACTTGAAACTAACGATTGAAACCATAAACTCATGTTTACAATGTTTACTGAGGTAATTAATCAAGTGAGAAGTAGGCTCATTTTCTCATAGACTTCTATACAATCAGACTTCTTTTTGCAACCGGAGGAGTCGCCCCCTGCTGGCTATTAGAAAGAATGCAAGTTTAAGGCACTTCTGCATTGGCTTCACTTCTCAGACCCCGGAGTTGTTCAGTGTGTAGCAACATGATACTTACAATGACTTCAGCTTATGCAACTTGTCGAAGTGGTCCACTTGGAGCTCCACGATGGGATTGTACGATATATTCCTTGAAGATAAAGATAAGAGACTCTAGATTAGATAACATGGAAATAAATCCCATTTATTATTTACATAACAATTAGATTTTCATGACAATAAAAAAACATTTTTATCACTATTATGGTCTGCATTTTCTCTGAACTAATCATTCATGCATTTACAAGCAGTAATTATCTCTCTAAATAGTAGTTTTTATAAGTAGTGGCTGAATCCGCCATTCCTGCGTTGGATTCAGATTGCCTATTTAAGAACGAGGGATTCACAGGAAAATGTAACATGTACTCCAGCGCTATTTTTGTTTACTGTTCACTCCCCTTACAACGTAATAAGTTACTGCTAATGTAACCATAACGTCCTACTGCTGCTTCACATTAAAAGCGTTCAATTGGGTAAACACAGGGTGGCTTTTATTGTGAAGCAGCCACAAGAAAAATGCAATGTGTTGGTCACCGTGGTCAGTACTGATCTAGGGGCTTGTAGTTTGTATTTACCAATCACACTGAAATTCTATCTAGATAAACCCTACTATAAATATTCATGGAACAGCTATGCTTGTATACAGATCCGTACATCCCGGTGTATTTGTGTAAATAGAACTCACAGTTGGAGCAAATCCCCCAATAAGACAAAGAGATTGGGTGGGATTGCCACCAGTCTGTTGCTGGATAGATCCCTGCGCGCCGAGACAAATCCACGTTGGTTCCCCAAAAACACAAAACAACAAACAAATATTGATGACTAGGTATCTGAAGGAAGATTGAAAACAACACTGGAAACAACACTCCTGCATTACATACTGTCTCTATAACTTCATAATGTAATTCACCTTTTGGATGCAACCATGATTTTCATTGGCCTTACATGAACTAGCTTTATTCCGCTGTGGGTTATATGTGTAAATGGAGACGGCTATGGTGCTAACGATAGCTCCAGGAAAGTGTGAACTTTCACAGTCGATAAAAAGTGAGCGTCTTAACCCTCAAGAAACATGTGGCTGCACGGCATGAAGGTCTGCTGAGGATACATGCAGTTTATCACTTCTGAGGTGAAGGGTAAAGATCACTGTAACTACAATATCTGTTCTGATAAGTATATACTTTGATTAACTTGAAATGCTTCCTTCTTTATTTATTAACTTACAGTGGAATTGCATTGTGATGATATAAACATGTTACGTTACATTTTATAAAATGCTGTTGTTGAAATTAATGACAAGATAAAGCACATTTTGTGCACTAGTACAGTATGTATTTACAGCAGCAGGACAGTGTGACTCATTGATGCGGTTGTTCTTGGACAACAATGGAGCTCTATGATGAGCACAGATGAATGTGTTTTATCAGGCTTTGACTAAACCTGTTAGTAGGATTAAATTCATTGTTGGATTTGTTCTTTTCATGGGATTTGTTGGCAATATAAATACATAATATTACCATGTCTAATATTTACATTTCTAAGAAAAATGTGTTAATTAGGGATCACGACATTATCTAGATTATTGCGAAATTGCTCCCAAAGTGTGGTCTAACACTCATCTCAGTCATTCCAAAAGACAAACACAGACAGCTGCACTTTTTCAAGTGTGTTTCTTAAGGACAGTCAAAGCATTCACAGTCTTGCCTTTTAAAGTATGTGAGCCTCCAAGATATCGACTGATGATAATGGTAGCAGAAGTCACATTTTACAGTTCATGTGAGGTTGTCTCCACAAACTATCCTTCAAAGATCCATTGAGGCATAAAAAGTCTAAATCAATAAAGATTTGTCAGGACTCATGAGGCTTTTAACGGCTACAAAAGTCTTTGTAAAGACTAAATCATTTCAGCCAACAGTAAGGCACATAAAATAAAAGATCAGACTGGCATGACATAAAGCTAGCCACTCATGTAATTTTAAACAGGTTACTTTGATTTTGAGAACGGTGCTAATAATTCTCGTACTTCTTTGTCATCTTTCTGCTTTTATTCGTATTCTTTTAACATAAAGTTACCTGGGCGTCTACCATATCTCATTGACTCGTTGTACATTTGTACCTAAAATATGGTGCAAATGCGCAAGTTGGAGTTAACATCTTAAAACTTGAAATACCTATAAAACAGTCTATTAGTTTTTGAGATATTGTCTACAACAACTGACCTACAATTGGATCTACAATTGGACCTGATGGTGACGACACTTGAGGAAAGCTAATGAGCAGTGTTGTAGTCAAGACCACCTAAACTGAGACCAAGTCATGACCAAGACCAGAGTGTATCGAGACCGAGACAAGACCAAGACTTTGAGACCAAGTTAAGACAAAGACCGACAAGTGTGAGTCCTGCACTGCATGATACGATGCTTATGATAAAATGTGGAGCATGCAAACCATCTGCACTCCTCAAAATGATCTGAAAGATCCACATTCCCATAAAATCTAATGAAGATTTCTCTTCATCCGCCTCTTTTATTGCCATATATTCTCTATGTGTGTGTATGTATAATAAGTGTACCTTGAGAAATGTCTTGATAAAATAAGCAGACATTGTGTGGGAATTTGCCTTTGTTTTCTATGAGCAAACACAGTGATGCCGTTAACAAATAAATCAGTCAATGCATAGGCAATTGAGAGATATCCCTGCAGTTGTAGTCTTGACCGTTCCGGTGTTGAAATATAATCCAGAGTCCTCTTTTTCTGAGACTGAGACAAGACCAAGTAAAAATGTGGTCGATTCCGATACGAGACCTTTAAAAAGGGGTCTTGAGAGCAAGACCAATCTTGAGTATTACAACACTGCTAATGAGTGTCCAAATTGGAAATGGTTCCTTCTCTGGGAAGCATTAATGTCCTCTATAAACTTAATTGCCATTTTGCTTTCTATTATTTCTTGTGTACAATTGGGAATTTTCACATTATAGTGGCACTAGTGGAAAAGTCACAGCCTTAAAACCCAGCAGAATTCATCCCCTGGAGACCATGGATATATTCACCACAAATTTAACAGAAATCCAACCTGTAGATTTTGTCGCGGGGACATTTTGACCAGACGAAAAGGTCAGAGGCTCACTAAAACAATCTTTGGGGGCCACCAATGTATCTACAATCTGCCAAGAAAGTGCAGAGATATGTGACTAACTGAAACACGAACAAACCACAGATACAAATCCTCAGGCCTCACAGCTAACGGGGCACAAAACAACAAATGGTCTTCATTAACAAAGTGACATGCATTTGTTCAACGACGCCTTTATTCTAAATGTGACATCATTAGACTGGTGGTCTTGGATGGTGTCAGTTGTTGCCTGCAGCTAAGTTTTTACTGCTTAGACAGAAAGTTACTGCAGTTTAAGGCTCACGTACTTTTTCAAGCAAAGACTATAAGAGAGAAAATAATCAAGTTATTCCAAAGGCTTTTTTAAACTTTTCCCTCCATGGTTCATTTACTGTATTTCTCCATCCTGTTTTTCTCATTTCCTTCTCTTCTACAGATATTTCTAAAATCAAGCATGTGTAGCACATTTTCAGAGTGATCCACATTTAAATTGCATTACTTCAGCTTCTTTTTGGCACAATCCTGAAAGTCGTGATATTTATTTTCCTACAGTTTGTTTGCACAATCCAACAAAATGAACTTACAATTCTCCTAGCTTCTGGAGGACTGAGAGAGCTTGTTCATGTATATAGCTGATCCTGTTCTGCTGTAAAACACTGGGGAAAGGCAAGAAACACATAGAAAAATAATCCTGTTACTACTTTTTGATCTTCTTAACCACATCTAATGAACTGCCAGCGTTGATCCATGCATCACATTTTGAGAAACTGAGGCTAATTTGCAAGCATCGCACAGAGAAAGTCCAAATTTTAAATAGAAAAACTTGCCTTTGCCATTGATTAAATTATGTAAATGTATACTTACAGGACTGTCAGCATACTGCACGAGCTGAATGAGACATTTCCAATGGTTTCAATTAGATTTCCCTCCAGATCCCTGTGTTATGACACATACCACACACACAAACACACACAGAGAAATCATCAAAAGACATATCACCTTTATGACAAGTCAGCTTTTGGTTTCTTGACATCCTACTTACAGCCAGTTCAACCTTGGCATTTCCCGGCAGATGTCATCCAGCTTTGTCAAAGAGTTGTTCATCAAAACCCTGTCAATCAGCGAGACACAATGTAATACAGTGTGGTGCAATTTCCTTCAGTGGTCAAAGGAGAAACACTCCTTCAACCTTCAGAGATCAAACAAGGCTCTTAAAACCACAATGTTAGATGATTTGAGAAGAAAAAAGAAGTAGAAAAGGAAAACTCACAGTAAAACGAGGGAGTTCAGTCCTGTGAAGGTCGTGGTTGATATTTGATGGATATTGTTATTTTCTAAGATCCTAGAACAAAAAAAAAAACAGGATCTAGTTTCAGCCTCATTTGCAGAATATCGATTCAGAAGAAACAGCATCAATAGAAATATGCATGATGTATGGCATACAAACAAAACAAAACAAAACAAAACAAAACAAAACAAAACAAAACAAATTCCACTTTATCAGCAGGAATTATTCAACACAAAACTTCTCTGTCTCTGGCAAATCAATATTTACAGAAAGTAAAATATCCTAATATGCGGTAGTTTATATTATTTTCCAGCAGAGCATGAAGAGAATATAGAGAATAAGTAGTAGAGAATAAACATACAACCACTCCAGCTTGTGCAGGTCCTGGAACACCCGCGGCATCAGGGCAGATATCTTGTTATAGCTCAGATATCTAAGAGAGGAAAGACCAGTTTGTTACCTCAACAGGATGTAGGATAAACTAATAGGACCGTTTTTATTGTATAGCTAAGTACAATACACTCATTTCCAAGTATTGCAATTGCATTTCATAGTTCATACTTGTTGTTTCTTAGCTGTTTTTACTGGTTACTATATACACTCTTATACATGCAAATAATCAAGCTTCATTTGTTGCAATATAATTGAACTTATTTACTTTTAGTGACATGTATTCACATCCTGTTTATACTGTACATCTAAGAATCATTTAGCAATCCTTACAATTTTCTTTCTTCACATGACGTCAAGACAATACATAGAAAGTTAATGCAGAGGGAGGATTGTAGTTGGCTCATGTACTAGGCTCACCAGGTTGTAAGGATAGGTTTCCAAAATTAGCCTGATTTACTAAAATGGTTCCGTCTTAACATCCCGCTGTCATTGACATTTAGCTGGTACTCATCAGCCTCCGCTCTCCCCATGTAGCCTCTCACTGTCCTTTCTGTAATGCTGTGTGTAGCATTTAAGTCAGAGACACTTACACCAATGAATTGACTTAGCAAATGGTTACACAGAAGAAAAAAAGCGAGCTCTCAGAGAATCGGAACAGCATTGAGGATTCTGCTCAGAGAACTAAGTTGTAAAGTTTGACTGCATCTTGCATTTCATGGTGACAAAATCTGTCCACCGACAGAAAAAACTACAGACCATCTTGCTATCCCATACTTCTGGTGCTCTGGCTCGGACCACAACTCATCTTTGATCCAAGCCTTCATTTTGGTCTCGACTACACACCTGTAAAGTTTTGTGACTGCGTCTTGCACAAAATCTGTCCACAGACAGACAGAGAGAACTATAAACACCTGGAAAAGTATACTTAAAACCTCCTCTGTGGTAGTTCCCGCTACAGTAGGTGTCTCCCGGACCACATTTAGCCAAGATGACTCACACACAGAGTTACAAAGTGAAAACAATACCAGTGTTGCTGTCGCGGCTGGTAATAAGGAGGAGGTTGCCGTGGCGATACAGCAGCATTGCCATTTGCTGTTTTAGTGTCTTATAAGTCTACAGTATATGGGCCGGACACTTCTATGTGCACAACACAATAACAACTAGTGAGAAGTGTCAGGTTATCATGGCCATGTTGCATGAATATGATTGGATGTTACTAGTCAGTTGAGCCATTCAGATGTGAATAAACCGTGACCATGAAGCATGAATGAAACAGCTTATTCCAACAAAATCAGTAGCCTGAACCACCAATCTGTGCCATTTTGTGTGCATACGTAGTATTTACCATGTAGTAGTACTACTAAGTACTTTATCACTGAATGGTATGTGCTATAAAAATGAACAAACTTACAGTCTTGTGAGGTTATACAGCCCTCTGAATGCGTCAGGATTCACATCTTGAATTATGTTGTGTTGGAGATATCTAGATATAAAAAGCACAAAACAGTTTGAGAATCATTTGATTTTCAAACGAACAATAACAGAAACATTGGATAACACTTGAGCCTGTTGGTTTACTGAAAACAAACACACACAATGCTTCAATCTGGTTGTTTGAGTGAGAAACAGAACTTGGTTTACATGAAGATATATTTGTAGCCTAATTGGGAATTTAGCCCAGCTGAGAGAGCTGATATCAGACCATCGTGGTCTGTTTAATACCTGGCATCATCATTTATAGCACATACTGTGAGCTCAGCAAACCTCGACTGACAGCTTTGTTTGGTCTCTTTGTGTATTTTACACACCTGGCGGTTCATTCATGTTTATTTATGCATTGTCTCAGGGAACTTTTCAGTCCGCTCAAACCTTCAGAGCAACCTCGGAAGGCTGACAGTCTGACGCAGCCAAATAGTTCCTGGCGGAGGATCAGACTTATTCTCTTGCCGCCACAGTCAGCGGCGCTGTGTGAGGTTGATAAACAACTGCAAGTCGGCAGTGAATGAATCCGTACGCAGAGAGGAACAATCGCTTCTGCCAGCGCTCCCATCAGTCCTCGCAGCTTTATATTCAGCCTTGTGGTTCTGGAACTAGTTTGTTGTGTTTGTCACTCAAAGGCTGGTCATGATCTCGGCTTCAGGAAGTCACCACCAAGCCCTCTTCCAACTGTTGTTAAAGGTGTTGACATTGACCTAGTAGAGAGCTATAAATATTTGAGTTCTTGATGATAAACTGTGCTTCGAATCCCATGTTGATGCTCCCTCTAAAAAGGTCCAGCAAAGACTTTTTTTGTTGTTGAGAAAAATGAACTCTTTTAACATTTATCCAGAGATGATGACTCTCTTTTACATATGTTTTATTGGATCCGTTTTAACTAGGGCTGTCAATCGATTACAATATTTAATTGTGATTAATCGCAAATTAATCGCACATTTTTTATCCGTTCAATATGTACCTTAAAGGGAGATTTGTCAAGTATTTAATTCTCTTATCAACATGGGAGTGGACAAATATGCTGCTTCATGCAAATGTATGTAAATCAATTAACAACACAAAACGATGTCAAATATTGTCCAGAAACCCTCACAGGTACTGCATTTAGTATAACAAATATGCCCAACAGGCAACAACAGCTGTCAGTGTGTCAGTGTGCTGACTTGACTATGACTTGCCCCAAACTGCATGTGATTATCATAATGTGGGCATGTCTGTAAAGGGGAGACTCGTGGGTACCCATAGAACCCATTTTCATTCACATATCTTGAGGTCAGAGGTCAAGAAATCCTTTTGAAATTGATTATGACAATTTTTTCTCGCCAAAATTTAGCACAAGTTTGGAGCGTTATTTACCCTCCTTCCCAACGACCTAGTATGACATGGTTGGTAGCAATTGATTTCTTAGATTTTCTAGTTTCATATGATGCCAGTATCTTCACTCTAGCTTTAAAACTGAGTCCGCTACAGATCGATTGCATCAATGCGTTGCATCCCAAGTGTTATTAATATGCTAAGTAGCATATAACACTGGCTGAATTTTTTGTTCTTCCCTTGCACTATTGCACATTTGCATATTTGCACGACTGTATATGTGTCCTTGGTTACAAATTTCCATTCGCTGCTCTAGCTCTGTGTTTGATGTTTGATCAAATCATTGATGTTGTCTTTTGTATTGGTTTCATGTGACCCCTGCCTGTAAAACACATTTCCCCTCGAGGGACAACAAAGATAACCTAACCTCTTTGGTATCACATGAAGGCATTACGCTTTACTGAATGAATGTTGTAGGCTCCCATGCATGCTAATAATACTTATATATTATATGTGGTGCTTTTCAGCACACAAAAGAAGACTGAATAAAGGATGATTAAACAATCAGGCAAAACATCATGATGCAAAATAAAATAGAATAAAGTAACATATATATATATATATAAGTAAAATGCAATCCATAACTCATGGGAAACTCACAGTTTTTGTAGGCTCTGGTACTTAAAGAATGTGTTTGCTCTCAGTTTCTGAAGACGGTTCCTTTGTAGAGACCTGAAGGACAGAAAGAGGCTCAAAATCAATCAGAATATAGAACGACATTTACACCACGAGCAACACTCATCATTATTCAGTACTGCTGCGTTTTGCAACAGCTGACCAGATCTTCCCTTCAGATTGTAAATTGTAAAAGACCTATTCAACATTAAAATGTCCATCTCAACTTTCAATATATTTAAAAAGACACCAATACTTAAGTACCGCTACGATAGGCAGCAAGAAAATTCACTGGCACAGAACAACCACGACTTCACAACATTTATACCACTCGCTGCAAAAGGAAAGCTCAAAACATCATTAAGGACACCAGCCACCCAGCTCACGCTCTGTTCTCGCTCCTTCCATCTAAAAAAATGTCACCGGAGCATCAGATCACACACTACCCATCTCAATAACAGCTTCTTTCCTCAGGCAGTCAGGTTGCTGAACAGTTGACTCATCCATCCAAAATGTGATGTATCACTGTGTAATACACTGTGTGTATTGTTCTTGCTGTTGTCTGGGGATGTGTGTCACTTGTGTAAAGTAGAGAGTGCCACTGAGCACAAGCACTTATTTGAAATATACACTTGAACTTGTATATCCAGACAGGCAGTATGAGAAAAATAATGGGATTTTTGAACATCAAAACTTGTGAAAATGTTCTAGTAGAAACCCAAAATACAAATATGAAAACCTGAAAATGATATTAAGGTAAAAAAAACAACCTTTAAATCAGATGAGGTGGGCAGATATAAAATATTTCACAACTTTAAATTCATTCTTATAATAATGATCAAATTCATATCATTCATAAATTTCCCACAAAAACAAATTCAGTCAATTACCAGAATAATCTCTAAACATGGAAAACGAGTAGCCTTCTGGTCTTTCTAATTCCATTTGATCATCTCAAAGTGACTGAGTTGATGAACCAGATGATTCAGCTGTTGATTCGGAAGCTTTTAACGGATTAAAGGCTGATTAAAGGCTCATCCTCTCACACACGGCCACTTGTCAGAGGTCACTTTTGGGACGATGTAAGATTTTCTTCCTGTTGACAACAGTCTCCTCGGGCTCAACGTTCTCTAACACTGGATTTCTTGGCCGACTTACAGAGGAGGACTATATGGTCCATTTCTGTGGCAAACACGTACGGTACTCTGCGGAGTACTTGTTAACAAACAACAACGAAAAAAACCTTTCATGGTAATTAACCTAAGAGGCCTTCACCCTTGGCATGCTTTATGTTGGTAACAAATAAGAAGACCTTGTAGATGTTCTATAGACTCTCATGGTAAAGACAAATGTGTTGTGGACAAGCATGTTTCCAAGAGGAAGAGCCATGTTGCCTGTGGAAGCAACATAGATGACCAGCCACCTTGGTGGATTTCTGACCTCTAGTACTTTTTTGTTCTAAAACAAAATTTAGATGAATAAAAAAGTCTCTCTTTGAACTCACAAAGAGAAACAGACTCTTTTGAACATTTCTAGGCAGTGAGGGGTGAAAAAGTGCTAAATATTATACAACCCAAGTATGTCATGAAGCAAAGGATGCTGTGCCAATGACAAAGCAGACACTTTGCAAGAGATAATGAGGACAGGCCACATAAAAACAGCCTGAAATGACACATAAAGACTGAAAAAGTGACAATCTACAAGGTGATATGTCCCTGGGTAATTCATGTTCAAATATATATATATTTGTTTTGATTGAATGCTCCCCAGATGTAGCAACCAAGTGTAATGCTGGCTCTCTTATAAGACTTCCGTGGACATATACTGCTCATCAGCTGAATGTGAGGGGATGGCATGAGTCACTATCACCAGAGATTCATCTGTAATTCTGGCTTCGAGTTAAGTCCTGCTTCTCACACGCTGTGGCAATCACAGCCAGGGATGGAGGCTTCCTGGGGATTGATTGAGCTGTAAGATAATGGGGTTATTTTCTACTCACATCATGGTGACATTCATCGCCACCACCGGGACGTCTTGAAGCTGTGTGCCGTCACAGTCCAGCTCCAGGTCTCGGCACTGACAGAGCTCAGGAACGACACCCAGCACTGGGGAGATTGAGGGGAGAGGGACGGGACATCAGAGGAAACGTCGATCAACTGGTCATAAAGTGACAACATGTCAAGATTTGAGGTGATGGAAGATAATGTAAGTCCTACGATTAAAGCAGCAGAGAAATAAATGAAAGAGTGAAATGTAGAGAAATGTAGGATGAACATAGGTTGGAAATAGTTAATAATATAACCAGGTTTCTCAATATTGCTTATTGAATATTCCTGGGTTAAGCCAGCTTTGATTATCTTTCATTAGATCCCTGTTTGGATGTGCAAGATGTGATGAAACAGAGCTGATATTATATTGTTTAACCAGGCATTACTGACTTCAATGAAAGCAAATTATATTTGAGGGCACATCAGAATTAACCAAATGCTTCCCTTTGATATGACAAACCTATTTTCATTTACACAGACAATTACACATTTGAGTCATGTCTTGTTTAATTCCTCTCCCAGCTAGTGGGATGTTTTCAGAGTGACTACTGACTGAGAAAAATAAAACTAGAATTATCGCCTCACGGTTGTATGCTTCCGCCAACCAGTCGAGTTTCAGTTTGCATCCAAAATGTCATCACTTCATCATTTTATCCTATTAGATAATTGTGTGAAATTGTCATAATTAGCATATGAATTATTGAGTTATGGCCAAAAAATGTGTCCAATCTAATCAGTTCATCCTTGAGTCCAGGTGGATGTTTGTGCCAAATTTGATGAAATTCCCTCCAGGCATTCGTGAGATATCCTGTTCATGAGAATGGTGGACGGACAGCTGGACAGATGGATGGACAGACGGATGGACAACCAGAAAACATAATGTGTCTGGCCACAGCTGTCGCCGGTGCGGAGACATAAAAATCAACTGATTATTTGGAATGTCCTGAGCCGGTCCACACAACAGGAAAGGTTCAGGTATTCGTTGATTGATAGGTTTTGGCTATACAAAGCAAAATTCATTGCAAACTTTTTGCATCAGGTATCCCCTAGTGTCAAATACACCCAATTTGCACTCCATTAAAGCACTGCAACAGTCTCCTAACACACAGAGATGTACATGGACTAACAATACAATGGGTGAACTGCAGAACACATAAAGCAAAAAAAACATAATCCAGCAGTTTCAGATGACATTTTTTTTATTTCTGTAATTTTGCAGGAGCATCACGGCTCTAAAGTGCTCTAAAGTACCAGAATGTTCTTTTGAGATGGTCATTTGGGCTCATTTCCTGAACATCTTCATATATCTCACTGCAACCCTGTCGCCTACAAAATTACATTCCCATTAGGGATGTTAAAATATTTAATTGCGAATTCTAAATTAATCACCCAATTTTTTATGTCTGTTCAAAATGTATCTTAAAGGGAGATTAGTCAAGTATTTAATACTCTTATCAACATGGGAGTGGACAAATATGCTGCTTTATGCAAATGTATGCATATATTTATTATTGTAAATCAATTAACAACACAAAATAATGACAAATATTGTCCAGAAACCCTCACAGGTACTGCATTTAGCATGAAAAATATGCTCAAATCATAACATGACAAACTGCAGCCCAACAGGCAACAACAGCTGTCAGTGTATCAGTGTGCTGACTTGACTATGACTATACCCCAAACTGCATGTGATTATCATAAAGTGGGCATGTCTGTAAAGGGGAGCCTTGTGGGTACCCATAGAACCCATTTTCATTCACACATCTTGAGGTCAGAGGTCAAGAAATCCTTTTGAAAATAGCCTTTCCCATAAGTGTGAAGCGTTATTTAGCCTCCTTCGCAAAAACTTTGTGTCTGCTACAACCTAAAAATCGCAAGTAGTGAACGCGTTATGATTGCCTTAACTTTCCCATACAAATAATCTGCATACTCTGTTACGTTTCAAGGGGAACATATTTTCTCTCAGATTACGGTCGCAGTTTTAAACACACAAAAAATTTAATTGAAACAAAACAAAAACGCAGCAAAACTACTTGGTTGTGTTTGGTAAAACATCATGGCTTGGCTTTGTACGTAAATTAAAATAAGTGCATGTTGAATTTTGGTTTCACACAGGACATGAACAGTGAAAGTCCTGTGTTGGTTTCACCCACATATCTGCCCAGACGTGCTCCCTATTCGGTTTTCTGTGGACTACCATTAGAAATAATTGGGAACGTAATTTGTAGGAGACTAGGCTGCTCGCCAACATGGCACTTCCAATAAAACAGCTCTATTGTTATGATTTAGGACAGGATGCTTTTAATAGAAAGGCCATTTTCTTCTGGTTGGTTAGAGGTCGTTAAGAACAAGACAAAAACAAGTCCAGCTATATTCATGTGTCTTGAGTTCTGCTTTGTATATCTGCTGTTGTGAGTACTGCTTTGAATGAGTATGTGAAAATAAAATAGACATTATTTTTTAACATATGGGCAACCCCAGTGGACATTAAATGCTCTAGAAGGGTTATTGCAATGCAGTACCATGTAAAAAGCTCCAACATCAGCATTCAACACAATAATATGAGAGTTCCTGGAAATAACAACAGCAAAGTGGGTGTCCTTGTGACTAAATTATGTTGAAGTGTCGGTTTGAAGTCTGCAAATGAATCTTATTCTTTGGCTTTCATACTGTTGTCGAGCATTGTGCTGCCATGCTGTTGCACATCTCCAGCTTTGCACAAATATAACAAAAAGGCAGGCAAAGCATGATTAGAAAATAGCAACATGAAAACTGCATCCCTGCAGTTTGTATCTGACATGTTTATCGACACTCAGTCTCCAAAGAGGCTGATAAACACGGAAAAGGGAAAGCAAACATGCATAAAGGGAGACTATAACACTGGCTTTTATAATAGATTTTTTGGTGAATGTGCAATGAATACAAAAAGTCTATTTCAATCACGCGACAGACTGAGCCTTCTTTGGATTTTAACGGAACAAAACACTGGCTAACACGGGGGAATTCTTTGTGCTCAACAAAAGCTACAATCCCACCACCAGAGCTGATTAAACTAGCTGCCATTTTGAAGAATGTCCTTCCTTTGTTTAAGTAACATTTGTTGTATTTTAGCCATGCCGTCGTTCTGTTCCAATTGTGTGTTCCTATTGTGCTCGATGCCTAGTGATCATGGTCCTGAGCCACATAAATGAATGAAAATGAATGAAAAAGACCGTGCAAAGACTGGGCATGAAATGGGTTTGTTCACATGAAAAATAGTACAGGAGGGTATCAGACAAAATAAATGGACACAAAACTGTGTTGGGTATAATATATATATTCCTAAAAAGTAATTTAAAAAGGCATTTGTGTGGGGGGAAGTGGGGAAGAGTCCACGGAGAGCAGTCTGTCTAAACTTTTTCTCCTTTGGAAATGACGGGCTTGTTATTTATGTGCACTTTATCACTTTTATTTTCTCAAACGTAGAATTTTATTATATCTATATCCATGCCATTATATTTCTACCCTCCAGAATTGGCCGTTAAGTCCTTAGTAGAGCTTCGTTGACATTTTTGTGTTTTCTTGTGTGAAGGACTGCGTTGTCAGCAATGATTGAAGGTGTTGCTCATTTTCTCATTTTATTTGCTCTTTAATATCACCGCAGATAGGTACTTCATAAGACATTTTCTACTTTTCCTCTGTCTTGGTTATATAGGAGATTCGGTTAACCTGCTAATATGCTTCATTAGAACTGCTTATCGGATGGTCGAACAGCTTCGAAATCTCGGGGTTGGTTGCGTCCGACAATTTCTGAAACCGACATTGACCAGCTGTGCAGACGTGACAAAAGAGACAGGGTTTAACTTACCTCTCTCGCTGTCTTTTTTTCATTTGTTACGCAACTATTTGTGGCACCAGTGCAACACCATAAATGTTTTTCAGGAGAGACTGTTGTTGACAGCCAGCTTCTCATTCTGTCTTTGACTGTGGCGGTTCGAAACAACTGTAAACACTTTTGATTTCCAACACCGGTCAGAAAACGAGTTAATTTCTAGCTTAACCCGGCCCTTATCGTCTGTTGGGGTGGATTGACTGGGTAGTGATAGACAAAAGGTCGGACTTCCTATGACTGAAATGTTTTTATCTGCAGAAGAATAAAATTAATTTGACAAGTAGTGAAGTGAACATTATAGCTTTACCTTTCTTTATCAGTAAAAAAGAGAAGTCCAAAGCTCTCTTTTGTGAAATATCTTAACTATCTGATGAATTGTGTAACTTTTAATCCGTCAGAGAGAAGCTTCATGAGGAGGGAATAATGAATCCAGGAGCTCAAGCCATCGGCCCCAGACCTCATCCTATCTCCACAGAGATAACCAACCACTCAGAGTCACTAGGTCATGATCCCTCACCGCCTTCCCACCCACAACTGTATGTGATTATGCACCTGAACTGAACGGCAACTGCAGCAGGTGTTTAAACCCAGGTAGCTGTGTGGCGTGTTTATGAGTGTGCACGAATGAACCGAAACATATATTTAAATATGCCGTTTAGAAACAGAATACTTACAGCATACGTTGGACCTGGTCCCGGTGTTATGGCTCGGCATTCCAAAATACTTGTCGAAAAGATGCGGCCATCCGTTATTATCCCCTGGAAGAGAAAATAAAGACAGATAAGACAGCGATTACAACCCATCATCTGTCCTTCGAAAGCAAACATCTTTTATCAAGTATCGCTCCACGCTCTTTTGTGATCCACAGAATGACCTTCATCTCGCCCACACTTACACGTAGGCCAGATGACTGTTCTGTTGCTTTATGATGGCTATAGGTTTATACAGTAACAATCATTTATTCATTGTAATGTTTATTTGTATAGGGACAGGTAGATGGGCCTTTAAAATACATCCTTAAGTCACAGTGTCTCAGGTTACTGTCGTTTCATCTTTATGAGCCAGCTATTTCATAAATCCATAAAGCCGCTGCTATCTATCATACCTGAAAAAAAGGCTCTGTCTCATATTTAAGATGAAGAAGAAGTTTCCTGGAGTAATATCACAACCACAGGGATAATGACACCGCTAATCAGACTCTTGTGTGGTCTGCAGGAAGGGCTTCACCTTTTTCATTAACAAGGCTGTCGGGGAAAGATCTTGTTGGATGACTAATTTCGTATAATGAAAATTTCATCATTACAGTTTGAATTCCTACAGTCATTACTGTCAGCTTTATGAATCATTCAGTGCTCATGGTGAAATACAAAGAAACCACCCCAACAATCTTGTGAAATACCCAACACGTTCTCAACCCAACTCGTCACATACGGCCGCTTTCTCACGCGTCTTGGCGTCACTTTAGGATCAGGCAATAAAACCACTTAGTTAGGTTTAGGAAAAAAACTACATGGTTGGGCTTAAAAATACTATGTTTGTAAAGTGAAAATGACACTGAATGTTGTGAACACGGGACATGAACGAACAGCTGATTATAACGTGACAGTGAAACATGAACAGCGGCATGGGAAAGCCTTGTGTTTGTTGGTGTGTCTCATATAGGCGCTAAAGGGTATCAAATGCCAGCGGCCGTGACAAAGCGTCAGTATTTGATGCCCTGTGAATGAAAACAGGCTGGAAATAACTCACAATCAGATTGTATTGATTTGAACAAAGCTCTAAAGGTGATGGAGAATCCACATGATCCACATTCCAATTGTACCCACATAGTGAAGTTCACATGGTCGACATTCAATCGTGTCCATTTACAATAGACTACATAGGATGTAGGTTGAAATGAAGATCAAACGGAATCAAGTATGTGACCCTGGAGGGGAAAGTCTTCTATAGGACTACGCCTTTGAAATCCTTATTGTCAGCCTTTTGCGCCCAGCTTATAGTGGGATAAATTGACTTTTTCACGGCCTTGATATAATGGAGAATAAAGTGGATTGGACATACAATGCATAACAATTACATGTCAGTCCTGACGTGTCTATTAAGGGATGGAGCTTTCCTTATCTTTGAGGTTTCTGTTTGTAAACTATAGGTTAAATGTTTTTTATTTTCTGGAGATGACTCGTGTTGCTTTTTATTCTGTATTTGTTGAAAAAAGAAGAGCTTTGGTTTTACTTCAGCCATAATATAATATATCTTGAATATACAAACAAGCTCTGTGAAGCTGAAGCTAATTGCTAACATCCGCATGCAAACATGCTCATAGTGAAAATGTGAACATGGTGATGAATAGCAGGTATAATGATTACCATGTTTACCATAGCGTAGTAGCAATAAACTAAGTACAGCTGAGGCTGATGGGAATGCCATTAATCTTGCAAGTCTTTGGTCATGAAGCAAAGTATTAAACAGAACTGATGAAGGATCACCAACGTTATTACAATCCGTCCTGAGGGAGACATGATTTAAATTTTCACGGCAATCCCTCCAATACTTGTCGAGATATTTCACTCAAATCCATAAATGCCAACCTTGTGGTGGCACGAAAGGGATCTCCAAACTGATTAGCAGTCATCATCTGTAATAAATACACAGTCTGTTTCAGTGAAATATACTAATGTATAAACTTCCATGCTGAGTAGATGGAGGAGCCTCTTGGATTTGCAGCCAAATAATTTATCAAATGCCGTCTCTGTGTTACTTTCAGTGGAATGTCTATTTAACAGAGATAAGACAAAGGAAAATTTGCACAGGATTAACAGAAGAGATTATTAGAAATCACAGGAGGACCCAAGGTAATAATAGTGATTAGGACTAAACGTAGACTGAATTACAGATAGAGCAATGATTTTATGTGTGGGTTCCTGTATTGTTTGCATCAGGTCTTCTATGAACACACACAAGGATGCACATGTATGCCACAAGTTCGAGTCAAAAATGGAGGTAGCAGTCGGTGGCAGTAAAAGGTAGCAATTAGCCAATAAAAGAGGAGATTAAGAAGAACGTAACTGTTGTAAACAAAGCCAGTTTCAAAATATACAAAAGGCATTTCAAATGTGTAATGGGGTACAAAACACACTGGCTGTGTTCAAATCGCATACGAACGTACTGCATACTAATCAGTATGCACTGCATACTGCCTATTTAATTAACAATTAAGTATGCCATTAGCAGCAGACTGTTGACATTGAAGTATACTCAAGCCATACATCCTCTCTGCATCACATGACCGGTCCAAGCTACCGTTGAATGAAAATTGTTCATCACAAACGTAAATCAACATTAGCTTTTCAACTCAATTTATATATTCCAGTTTTAGTTTAAGGCAAATTTAATAAGTACTTTACAGTACATTATATATTTGAGCTCCCGTGTTTTTCCTCTTAACTGTTCAATAATTCATACAAATTTTATCCAAAGGATAATTATTAAAATTTTCTGCCTCACAGTCCGCTATTGGACAATCTCATACTCAGAAATTCTTGCTAATCTAGTATACATAATCAAAATCCACAAACTATGCAGTTGGAACGCACTACATACTCAATTCTACGTCGTACTTAGTATGAATAGTAGGTTAATATTGTATGCGATTTCGAACAGCCTTTTAATGTCGTTTAGTTTGTTTGGTCCTCAGGATACACACAATGTGCCTACATAGATGGAGATCACATTAAAATCCATGAACCATTCATAAGGTATTCACCCCGTAGAAGCATACCAATTATATGTAACAGTGCTACACAAATTCCTGAAGTTTATCATCAAACCCATAGTGGTAAGAGTGCTGCGGCAGTGAAAACCTGCCTTCCCTCTGTCATTCACTGTGCATTTATGTTTAGAGTTTGACTATTCAGTGAGTAGCTGTATACTTCAAAAGGTCTCTCACACATTCACCGCAGTGTGGTTTTGAAATGCAAATCTCACAAAGCGCAGTTGCTGTGAATAATGTACTCTACTCCATCAGCTGTGATAAAAAAAGACAGCGCTCCTGGCAACAATTGATAAGCTTCCCATTGATGTGTGTGTGTGTGTGTTTCAAAGTTTCAAACACTGAGCAAAGTGAGAGATAGATCTAGAACTCTTTCTAGTTAATCACAATTAGAGTGGAAATTAAAAATGCAGAAAGCTCATTTTCAGATAAAGGTCTGGGCCAATACATTATCTGTTATCAAAGACACCAAGCACAATAGGTGGGAAACATATCGATAATAATGGCGTTTGCATGTTCTCCCTGTGCCTGCGTGGATTGTGATAAGCTGTGTGACCTATTCGCCTCTATGACACCACAAGCCTAAAATTAATATGGGAGTGATATGCTATTGATTGACATGATGACACGTTACTCGATGTGCTACTTTTTGATCATGTAGGATTTTATAATGTTAAGTCATGGCTAATTAGACTCAGTTATTTCCTGATTATTGATGATGTCTTTGAAGCACATCTCCCTTTAAATGTGAGTTTAATCCTGAAATGACAGCTCCCCTGGACCTCGTATTATAAAGGTGCATTAATGAAAGCTGTGATGATAAATTGCATTTAAACTTGAAAATTTGCTTTCTAGGGATTACTGTATATTAGTCTTGTTTGGACTGAAGCGGCAATGATGTTTGTTATTTTGTAAATAAAAACACCTCACTATGTGACGCAATCCAATGCAGCACCACTACAAAGTACACCAACTGAGTGTATAGAGATCAAACACGAGACAAAAATAAATGTGAACGTACACAGAAATATTTTCAGACAGCAACAGCACCACAACAGTTTCATTAATGTGAATAATCTGTTTTAAATATTCATGCAGCATGCCATAATTGGTTCACAAGCACAAATGGGTTTTGTTAATGAATCATAAATGCTGAAGCAAAATGAAAACAAACAATGGAAACAATTCTGATTGCTTTAAATGCACAAAGCCAAAATTAATTTCACAACTGGTTTCCGCTGCCCCCAAGTGTCCATAAGAATTAGTTATTAATGTAAATGCTCTGTTAAATGCACATTTTTCTGATTTTTTTTCATGCAACTCTAACCTCAGATTTAGGAGTGATGTTTTTTTATGTTCTTTGAACAAGCCATTTGTCAATTGTTGCACTAATGTACTGAAAGGAGCATTGAGCAGGAGCCAAGAGAGGCATGATGCACGACTGGTCAGTGAGTCATTAAACCTGAAAAATAAATTTCTCCTTGTTGTCCCGTTGGACCACTAAAATGACCTCACCTCTTATGTTTTGTCTCTGTTACCTGCTATGTCACCTGAAAAGTTAATTAGGATTCAGTGCCCATGAGCATTCTCGGTCATGTTTACAAGTACTAAATCAGAGAAATAGAGATTGCCAGAGGGGCTCCATTTAATCCTTAATGGGTTGTCTACTCCTTCATGTCACGTAAAACTTGAGTTCACCTCATTGTGCCAATAAATCTCCCATGAGATGGTACAGTATCAGATCCCTCACTGTCCTGTTGAAACAGGACAGTGAGGGATACATCTTCGGTGTTCACTCGAGTTACAGAGACGATTTGATACAACAGGCATGATTTATTCAGTGACACCTTTGTCACAATCACACCTTGTCCAACCAGACTCAGGTTTACACAAGACGACACAAAAGACAATGGATTGTTTTTTTGTTGAGGGCACACCCAAAGGGATGGAAACCTGGTTATCAACGTTTACAGGAATATGAGTCTCGCCAATTGTTGGAAAACAAGCTGAGGTTTACTGGAACCCTTCACCATCAGGTCAAGTATGTGCCAACAAGCACTGAGGCAAAAGACAGAGAGAGAAACAATTCAAGGAAAGGTCTAAAAGCTCACAGCAGCTCACAGTGGGCAATGAGATCCAGTCGAGTTGGGTCGATTTTGGTTTGTTTACTAGATAACTCATGTGCTTTTTAGGGTGACAAGTAAGACATAGTTAAGCCGTTTACACTGATATGATCAGCTGACTGTGCCATTGTTTTCCTATACCCTTGGTGTGGTGCATCATTCAATTTCTGCGCTTAAAGTTCAAATTATTTAAACTTTGACCTCGTCGCCGCTGACCTTTCAAAGTGCAACCAACGAGAACAGCTGTAACTGTTGTTGTTGCCTAGAAACAGTGAATGGCGTTCCTTCCTTGGGGAGATATTTTACCTGCTGCCTCTGCAAAGCTCTGCGCCCTACTTTGTGGTGAGTGAAAAGCAAATCTCTTATCATGTGAAGGCAGCTTTAGTCTTTAAACTGCACCAATTTTTACTCCAGTCCAACCTTAAAATACACCTGAGAAATAACAAACAGAGGAGAGAGGGAGTTCTTGAAACCCAGCAATCCACTAAGAAAGAAACTCATCCACCCTGAAGACCATACACACAACCCGCCCAGAAATAGACGCAGTCTCTAATGCAATGAGACTGCATGGCCCTGAATTCGAGCTGACTTAACTTGTGTCTCTGCTCCTTAAGATCAATAGCACTGTAAACATAGCAGTGCACAGTGCACACACACATGCATGGACGCTCACACACACCATATGACTAACAACATGTTGCTTTTTGACATGATTATTGCATGAGGATGTTGAGCGTAACCATCAGGTTGAAAACTGACCTTTTGCTAATGATAACGGTGGCAGAAACAGCATTGTTCTGGTAGTTAGTCCTATGATGACAAAATGTAACATCAGACTTATTTCTTTGTAAACCTCGTTTGGATATTTTGCTTACACAGTCGTTTTGAGTTTTAAAACTGTATGTTTCCACTTTTAACATTACAAGAAGGCTTTAAGGTTGAGGACTAATATGTTCAGCAGTTCAGCATTAGTGAAGCTATCTCTGATAACGTTGACGAAGTGTAAACTTCTCCAAATCCAATAAAGAGCAGGACAGATCTGCTAACGTTAGCCTAAATTCTGATTGCATCCAGGATTGACTTAAAGCTGCTGTGGGTAGAAATGGAGCAAATATGATTAAAAAAAAGTTATGTTTATAAAATGGTCACTATATCCTGACAGTAGTACATGAAACACGGAATCTTAAAAAAATCATGTGCGGCATCTGCAAGATTTCCCAGACCAGGGGACTGCGACTCGGTGAGGAAATACCACACACCCTCCCACCAGCCAGAGCACAGCCAATAGGAACACTCTCTCTCTCTCTGAAATTACCTGTGGTTGGTCAAAGTCTCCCGTCACGGGCTAGATTTTTTTAAAGCCTGAAAACAGAGCCATGAGGAAGTCTAGTTTTCTCTCAGAGCACTTGAATTATAATATGCTGAATTGTTATTATGGAATTTTTGCCCAGTGATGCCAAAAATACACAGCCTATTGCCACTTTAAACATAGGGGGGAAATACCGCACAGCAGATGTGTTAGTCCTTAATGTAGCCTTTAAAAAAAAAGTAACCTGTAACCCCAAAAATGATTGTAGTTAGCTAATGATGACATGGTAATGATTGTAGCTTACTTTAGAGCAGACAAACACTGTTTAATCCATTCCATTTCACTTTTACTCATGTGTTTTGGGTTTTGGAAAGGCTGAAAATATAAGCCAACGTCAGCATGTGAAGAAAGTTTGAAAGACCTGCTGTGCTTAGTTACGGTTGCTAAGCTACGATTGGACAATCACTATTTGGGGGAAGGGCTTAGCTAACGATCAATTGCATCAGAGAAAGCAAAAGATGAAATATGGAGAAAGTTTTCTGATTTTTTTAGGAGTTGTTTTTCTCTCCATTTGTGAATCTTCAAAGTTATTGGTGGAAGTAATCTACATTTATGAAAGCCATGCATGGTTAAGACCCCACACAGAGGAAATCTAGCTTTTTACAATTAGTCACCGACACCCCATGCATTGCAATATTATATTTAGTCTTATTTAGTTTTCAGTCAACAGTGTAATTAAACCATAGATGTGATTCCACGGTTTGATTAACCACAGGAGGGAAATTATCAGAACTTCACTGAGTCACTTTGAACTTTGGCTTCAAATGCAGATTCATTTGTGACTTATTATATTATGATATTGTGATGATAGACACAAGTTAAATAACACAAACAGACTGACGCTCAATGAAACCAATAATTGAAAAACTGATGCAGTCACTGCGGTCCAGAGATCAACAGCCACAGTGATACACACGGGGGGGAGAGACAATCTGTGGAAACATTAATGTAGCCGGCGCACTATTTGAAGTCAAACTCAAAGAGATACACATGACATGCCTGCAGATGCACAGATAGGACTTAGAGAAACTATTAATTGAATTTCTTTCTGATAACAACCTTCCCTTTCAACCATCCGTCAGTGACATAAACAAGGAGAATCAGGCTTCACGCTCCTCTGTGGGCTCACTTTGTTGTGAATGTGTTGAAATGAAACCAATTCAGATCTATCAAAAGAATACAGAAATATGATCTCAAACAAAAGGTCTGACCTACATTGCTCCTGGCAGCATCCTAAACAGACATCAGACCTGAATTACAATTGCACAATAAAGTGGTGGCTTCAATCCAGATTCTCATGACCTGGAACCCCTGCTTGTTTTCATTCCAGACATCTAATCAGGCACTACCCGGGACGCCAAGTACTCGTAGTTGGTAGGACATCAGCAGTACTACTGCATGCATCCTGGGAGCACTGCTACTAGTGTGTAACCATTTCTTATCATCATGATTGCACTGAAAAACAGACGTTATCAGTCGCTATAAGCAACATAGATGTGGGTCAATAAGGGCCTACTACACCCACTAATAGGTTTTATCATCCATTCACATGATAGATCACCAAAAGAAGGTATAAAAGAACATGACAGCGACCTCCACATACTTGCCAATCTTCACGATTTTCCAGGGAGAAATCTCTCCCGGTTTCCTCCCGGGGTCCCAATTTATAGCAGTTGTTCACACCTTCTTTTCCTTTTCGTTATCTCAACCCGTTTCTGAGAGTGTACAACGTATATAAGCCCTATTATTTCCACCCAGACGACAGTAGAGCCACACCAAATGTCTTTTCCCAGTGGATGAGAGCTGCTCGCGACACTGTGGCGCGCACATCACAGCATCACAGCAAAGTCGTCGTGGCGTGGCACAAGCCATTGGAAATAACTGGTTTCAGAGCGCAGTGGTGCCGTTGTCACATTGAGTTTGAAAGTGCCTTCAGTGTGTGAGAGGAGAGGGAACTAGAGAGTACTAAGAGAAAGAAATGGGGGCAGAAAATTTATGTATAAATGAAAATTGATGAATATTAGCCAGCAAGTTCAGTAGCAAGTAGCAAGTATTCAGTTTTCTTTCCTGAGAATTAAAAGTAAAATTAATAACAGGTGTATTTAACAATAAAATTCTGCTGCAGTGTACTTATTATTTTGTTATTTTCATTCTTTAAAAGTCACCAGAAAGCAGGAAATAAAGTCTCTGAAACTCAAACTTTTCTGGAGGAAAATTCCCAGACCCCAAAATGTTCCATTTCCGTTCGTTCCATTCCACAACACGCAGGGATTTCACCCAAGAGGCCGGGGTTGTCTTTGGGTTGAAGCGTAGTTATTTTAAGCCAAAACATGTTGTTTTCCCCAAAACTTAAAAAGTGTTTTTGTTGCCTAAACCTAAAGAAGCATTTTTGTTTGTGTCAAACAAAACGTAACATTTCATTCAGTTTTTACAACGTGTTAGAACGTGTTGCTTTTAAGTTTCGCTTTGACTTTGACACGTAGTAGGCGTAGTAGTACGCTACTAATAACCCACATGTATTGTGCTTATAGCGACCGATAACACATATTTAATGGCCTGATAACAGTCGAATCAAGAGCAGCCCAGAGAAGAGTTCTGGTTTTCTCAAGGGCAAACAGATGATACATGCAGCTTTAAAGAGAAACATCCCAAGTTTATTTGACAGAGGGCTTTTCTAGTTTACTATATGCTTAATGCTCTATAGCAGACATGGACCATAAAGAATGTGACTCACAGTGAAGTGAGTAATTCTTGTCTGCCAGGGGCGAGTGGGAGCACTTGCATCTTGCACCAAGACACTTCAAACCTTATCTGAGAAGAGCCTTTCATTCTCCATGCTCTATTCTATTACATGCAATATGTTATTCCTGCAGCAGAAATCCTCTATGAATGCCACAGTGGAGCGAAGTAACCAGAAACAGTTGGATGAATCAATTCTCAGAAAACACGTCATCCACTTTAAGTCCTTTGATGTTCATTTCAAAATGATCACCACTGCACAATGGGCTTGAAATGACACGTGTTGCTCATTCTTCACTGAACCTGATGATCTTCTCTCAGAGGATTAACCTGTAAAGATGAGTTTCACACCAGCAAACTGAACCACCGGCATTAAGGTTTAGCACACAAAAAGGAATTCATTTTGGAACAAATAAACAGCAGGTGTCTGCAATGATTGACTTAAAGAGATCAGGTTTTGCACTTAAGCCCTTTTCACACATTAAACTCAATTCAGAAATGTTCCTGAAATGATCCATGACTGTTTACACTGGAGTTGATATGCCACAGTTAAAATGGCAGCGTGGCAAGTTTCGTTCTGCACAGCATTTGTTAAATGTGCACTGTTTGTTTGATGTTAAGCCCGGTCAAAGAAGAATTTCTGTTGCTTTGTGTCAGACAAAAAAGTTTATTATCTATCTCACCTTGCATGGCAGCTGGATTCTCGTGATGTCACAAGATCACGCGAGAATCTCAGGATCAAAAGTCAAACCAAAGTCCATCTTGTCAGGCTCATTTGTGTCCGGCAAGCTAGACCATGGACCAATCAGTGTCCTGTGAGGAGCTTCCGGCAGCTACAAGCTTGGCTTAGGTGTGTGTGTGTGACCATAGTGTGTGACGACACGAAACGACTGGCTCCTGAAGAGGTTAGCGTAGATGTTGCATTAGAATCAGATATATCACAACTGGAGAGTATTTCTTCATTGAATGAAGAGCAAAGAACAGAAGGCTTTTATCGACTGAAAAGATGTTTTCGCTCGTCTCCCGACTGACTTCAGCAAGAGTTTGATTGAAAGTGTCTGCCCTTTTCCAAACAGTTTCCAAAGACGGCTTCTCAGATGGTTCCGTGTAACAAACCAAATGGCAGGTCAGGTTAAAGAAAGGCAGGGAAGCTAGTAAACATGGATGAAATCAATGCTGTATTTAAGTTTTATGAGGAAGGAGGTGCATTTAACATGCCAAATGCATTTTGGTGAGTAACACTGAATGTAAACATAACCACAAAAAAACTCCACAGGGTACCTTTAATACTAACATAACTGTGGTAACCAAAGACGTTTAAATAACTCACAACAGCTGCAGGAACCCGCTGTTATATTGTTTCATGGCATAAATGACCGAGTGGGTGGTGACGTTTTATTTCGGAATTAAACATTTCATTATTTAACGACAAGTGTTCTTTTCATTTGGCACTGCAATAAGAGCTCATATCAAGACTGACTAAGGACCTCATTGTGTGCAATCACAGACTGCACATTCTATTAACATGATGAGAGGTAATGAGTGTTTTATGAAAATCAAAAGGACCACATTCAGATTCGGTTTTTGCCTTGCATCATTGGCTTTTCATTGTTTTGTGATGTTAGATCAAAAGCCCACTTAATGAAGCAACAGTGGATTTGATTAAAATATTACTTTAGCCTTTGTGATGTTACACTGCAGGGGGAATGCAACTCTGCGGCTCTAAAATTAAACAAATATACATGCTACCAAGTCAAAGCAGATCCCTTCAACTAATCAGTGGCCTCACAACTGTTTGTGATGTAATTAGAAAGCAGAATTTAACTTGTTTGAAAAAGTACGCTCTTCTGATATGGAAACTTGTTTCTGTTCATATCCTCTCAAGATACTTTGATAGTGATGGAGAGGCTCTAACCTGGATCAATGTTATGTGTTATGCTATATTATTATACGCAGTGTATTTTCCTAATAGCGGTGGTGAGTGGCAACATATTGTAATACAACAGTTTGTATATCTTACAAAAAGTTATTCCTCATTTTTCACACGCTTTCCTACGAATGTCCAGCAAAACTTGACGCATGTGTCAATTAACACTACAGTATTTTCAAAATAAACTTCTGTCATCACAGGAAACAACTTGGTTAGGTTTAGACAACAAAACTACTTCGTTAGGTTTAGGAAAAGATCGTGGTTTGGGTTAAATTAACACCGGAAGTGGCGTACCTTAAGTATGGAAGTTAGGGGATGAAAAATTACTTAATTAGGTTAAGGAAAAGATTGTGGTTTGGAATATAATAACTTCGGAAGTGGAGTAACTCAAGTATGTTACGTAAGTTACGTGACAAATAAATCAACGTTGACTTTTGGTTTTACACAGGGTACGAACGCCAGTCTCCTGAGTAAAAGTCCAGTGTTTTTTGAGCAGCTCATCCACCCCGACCTTCTCCCTAAACAGTGTTCGTTATTGTGTTCCCTTCCTGGTTCACAATTACGTGGATTACATACTAATTGATTTTGTGGGATATATACAAAATACAGTGCATTACTTGTCGTAGGTATAGCTACAAACGGTGTTTGAGAACAGCATGTGAGTGGATAGGGGCTCAATGTATCTCTCATCAATTCTCAAGGACGCTTAATCCCTGTGTTTGCTGTGATCTGTGACAATACATAAAACAACAACAAACTTGTTTTATTCTCCTCATTATGAGTAAATGTGAAGTACTCTTTGCTCAGCAGTTTTTCTGGATAAAAACAACATTTCATCTTTCAGATGTCTGAATCGTTTGGCTTTGATGTTGTGCAAACTCTGACAAACAGCCAATATTGATACAGTGTTGAGAAACCCTTCATAGCCTGAGCCAAAATGGAAATTGAGAGTAGTCAGGCATAGCTGGTAACGGTATCATTTATTGAAAATGTGATGTGTTTCTGATTTCAGTAGTAACATTAACAAAGCTATTTTGACAGAGCCATGTAATAATACACTGAAAGTTCAGAGCTCGTTTGACATTAAATCTAAATGTCATGTACACCCACAGGTCCGGACATGGGCGCCCCATATGTGTTTCTGTCATTCACTGTTGGTCAGTGCTTGTATGATTAATTCACACTTTTACTTCATTACTCTTTCTAAAGCAATTTGTTTGGGGCCTACGTGGTTATTTTTTTTTACTATGTTTTCATTCCTTTGGTTTGGGGCTTGTGTAATATTTCTTGCAGAAACGGATGTCTCATTACAAACCACACAAACTCGCAGCTACCATTAATCACATACAGAACAATATTTTAGAAAAGAAACCAATGAAAGCAAAACAACAAAGGTCTGTTGAAATAATACACATTCATCACAAAGGATATAACTGAGCAAGCAAGGCCAGTAAGCAGGTTTATACTGAAAAGTAGTAGAATAGAGTACTAACAAAAATATAAT